>NC_064615.1:420941260-421244290 GCF_023898315.1 Schistocerca nitens
AGACGCAGACAAGATTCAATTTGCAATAAATAGGATGGAAGGTGAGGCCTTCACTTGGGGAGTCAGGAAGAAGGAAGGGACTACTGGTTATGATCAGTTTGAAGGGGATTTCTTGAAGAAATACTGGTCCAAAAGTCATCAGTGTGCAGCACTTGAGGACCTACTACACCGCAAGTCACTTAATACATGGAGAGGAACGTTGAGAGAGTTTGCCGAACATTTGTGGGAATTGAACGAGACCTTGGAACAACCCCTGAGTGATGACATAATGATATCAGCGATAAAAAGAAGATTGAGCTGGAGAATGCAAGAAACTGTATCCGGGAACCTAATTAAAGATAGGGAGGTCTTGATGGAGATACTGGAACAGTTGGAATCTGTTCGATCACAGGAACACAATCAAGCTAATGATCAAAACCGAGAGGGAAGTAGTGACCAAAGGAATCATTTTAATAATTAGTCTGATTATAGAGGAAGAGGTGGTGGACATAAGTATAGGAACCATGGTGGTGAACGGCAATGGAGAAATGATTGGAGAAGGAGTGTAGAACCAAGAGATCATGAGAGAGGAAGGGTAGGCGAATGAATGACACAGTGCATATAGAAGAGGCGGAGGGACCGGAAAACTGAATGACACTCCAGATGAGGTCCGGTCAGGAGTGAGAGCGACAAAGACCAGAATAAACCTACTAAGACAGGTTCAGAACATTTAGTTGCTAAACGGACATTTGAAAAAGGGGAATGTTTATTTGCATTGTATTTTCTGATATATTATAACTAGAACTTCATATTTCATATCGACGATTACCTGAGAATGGGTGTAAAACCTGTAACAACTAATTTGTAATATAATAACACATATGTCATGTGTTCACGTAATAATTTTTTATTGTATGTTGTGTGTGACATTCAATATGGACTATAGAGGATTATTGCTGCTTGATAAGAAATTGTGATTTGGACAATGCCATGTTTGTGAGATGTAATAACCTTTTGTAGAAAATTATAGTTTAGGCAGCCCACTACCGGAGTCGAGGGATTATTTGGTGAATTGTAATTTCATTAATTATTTACACTGTGTGTTTTGTTCAGATGTAATAATATTTAATTTCTTTGCCGATTCTTTTACGCCAGTGGCTCCAAAGAAGTTTTCGAGGGCGGGGATGTAAGGGGTCTGTAGGCCCTTACTATAAATTTGCACTCGGCACAGGTCGATAGGGCGAACAATCGATTGTGTCGTGTTGCGAGAGCGAGTGTGGAGTTGAGCGAGTGCCATGTTGCGGGTAGAGGTGCGTGGAGGCCAGTTGTTGTAATGCAAGGCTTTAACGGAGAAGGGAGTGGCCATCACCGTGGTTACACCCCTTTGTACTAGAATAATACCGTGAAGGTGAAGAAGTATTATTACGAAAGTGATCAGTGACATTTCTAGGGCCGAAATTTGGTTTCGCGTCTACAGCGCCGGCATCACCTTGGATTGCAGTGTTGGCGTGCAGTGTTGGATGCAGTGATGGATTAGCGTATGATGATAATGGAAAATGAAGAAGCCTGTGCTGAGATTAGCCGTAATTAGATATGTATGACGAAGGCAGTGGCTGTCTCCAACTCCTCCTTTTTGTGTTTTTGAGACGAATACAGGTTCGTAATTAGTGAAACTGGGTTGGTGTGTTTCTTGTTACCAGACATTTCATTATTACAGTATTGAGAAGGACGAACTGGAAAGTAACAACTTCCGTAGGAGTCAATTCCGATTGCCAGCCCCATTAGGTACACGATTAATAAGAATTATTGGGCTGCTATTCTATCAGATCAGGTCGCGATAAATAAACGGAGGTGTTACAAAGTACACGCATTTAAAAAGAAAATCTCGTTGTTGAAGGGACATCATTTGACAAAGAAAACAACCATTTGCATAAGTTCACCAGTATTAAAGGCGTCCATTCTGAGGTTGAAAGTACTACAGAAATAGCTTTCCAAACGTTAGAGGATACTACCAGTCTTACATTTGTTTTTGTTTTCAAATGGCTCTGAGTATTATGGGACTTAACTTCTGAGGTCATCAGTCCCCTAGAACGTATAACTACTTAAACCTAACTAACCTAAGGACGTCACAGACATCCATGCCCGAGGCAGGATGCGAACCTGCGACCGTAGCGGTCGCGCGGTTCCAGACTGTAGCGCCTAGAACCGGTCGGGTACCCCAGTTCGGTAACATTTGAAGCGGCCTGAACTTCTGCAGATGAAAGTGATTGACCTGCAGTGTAAGTCCCATTTTTCCAAAGTAGCACTTCCGACCTACGTCCTACGTCCTTTATTTGTAGGATGTATTTTAATCTCTGTCTTCCTCTACAGTTTTTACCCTCCGCAGCTTCCTCTAGTACCAAGGAAGTTATTTCAGGACGTCTTAACAGTTCTCATACCATACTCTCCTTTCTTCTTATCAGTGTTAGCCATATATTCCATTTATCGCCGATTCTCCGGAAAAGATCCTCATTTCTTACTTTGTCAGTCCACCTAATACTCAACATTATTCTGTACTAACACATGTCAGATGCTTCGGTTCCGTTTTTTTTTGTTTCCCCACAATCAATGCTTGACTACCATACAATGCTGTACTTCGAACGTACATTCTCAGAAATTCATTTCTCAAATTAAGGTAGATGTTGGATGCTGGTAGACTTCTCTTGACCGAGGTTGCCCTATTTGCCAGTGCCAGTCTGCTTCTTATGTCCTCCTTGCTCCGTCGTTCATGGGTTTTTCTGTTACCTAGGTAGCAGAATTCCTTCACTTACATCGTGATTAACAACCCTGAGATTAAGTCTCGCGCAATTCGCATTTTTGCTACTTCTCAATACTTGCGTCTTTCTTCGATTTACTTTCTGTCCATATTCTGTACTCATTAAACTGTACATTTCATTCAGCAGATCCAGTAAGTCTTCTTCACCTTCGCTGAGGATAGCAATGTCGTCAGCGAATCTTGCCATTGGTATCCTTTCGAATTCTTTTGAACATTTCTTTGATTTCCGTCACTGCCTCTTCGAAGTAGCGATTGAACAGTAGGGACGAAAGACTACATCCCTACCTTATTCTCTTTCTAATTCGAGCAATTCGTTCTGGGTCTTGCAGTCCTACTGTTCCCTCATGGCTCTTGTTGATATTGTATATTACCCGTCTTGCCATACTGCTTACTCCTATTTTACTCAGAAATTCGAAAACCTTTCAGCATTACAATTGTCAATCGCTTTTTACAGGTCGACAATTACTATCAACGTGTCTTGATTTTTCTTCAGTCTTGCTTCCATTATCAAACTCAACGTCAGAATTGCCTCTCTGGTGCCTTTACCTTTCCTGAAGCCGAACTAATCGTCATCTGGCACATCCTAAATTTTCTTGTCCATTTTTCTGTGTATCATTCTTGTAAGCAACTTGGATCCATGAGAAGTTGAGCTGATTGTGCGATTATTCTCGCGCTTTTCGGCTCTTGGGAATTGTGTGGATGACGTTTTCTGAAAGTGTGATGGTATCGCCAGACTCCAGACTCCTACACTCTGCACACAAACGTCAATAGTCATTTTATTTCCACTTGCCCAAGATTTTACAAATTCTTATCGAATATTATCTATCACTACTGCCTTTTTTGATTTTATATCTTCCAAATCTCTTTTAAAATCTGGTTCTAATGTTGGATACCCTACCTCTTCTCTATCGAGTCCAGAGTTTTCTTCCATCACGTCATCAAACAGGTCCTCCCTTCATAAAGGCCTTTAGTGTACTTTCCCACTCTCTCCTCTGCATTTAGCACTGGAATGCCCATTGCACTCTTAATGTTACTACCCCGGATTTTAACTTCTAGGATAGAGCTTTTGCCTTTCCTATGTGCTGAGTCAGTCACTCCGACAATCATTCCTTTTTCGGTTTCTTCACATTTATGGAGCCATTTCATCTGAGCATCCTCGCAGTTCCAATTTATTTCATTCATAAGTGTCTTTTACTTCTGTATTCTTGAATTTCCCTGAAGAGTTTTGTACCTCCTCTTTCCATCGATCAGCTGAAATATTTCTTTCGTGACACATGGTGTCTTCACACTTACTTTCTTTGTGCCTATGTTTGTCTTCTAAACTTCTGTGATTGCTCCTTTTGGGGACGTCCGTTCTTCATCAACTGAACTGCCTACTGAGCCATTCCTTATCGTAGTATCCGTAGCCTCAGAGAAGTCTATTTCTTCATTCATTAGTATTTCCGTATTCCACTTGTTTGTGGATTGATTATTCCTGACTACTCTCTTAAACTTCAGCCCACCCGTCTTCGCTACTAAATTGAAATTTGAGTCTGCATCTTCTTCCTATACGCCTTACAATCCAGTATCTGATTTCGGAATCTCCGCCTGACCATGATGTAATCTAACTTAAATGTTCACGTGTCTCCCAGCTTTTTCCAAGTATACCTACACGTTTTGTGGTTCTTGAACAGAGTTTTCTCCATTACTAGCTGAAATTTAATGCAGAATTCATTTAGTCTTTCTTCCCCTTCATTCCTAGTGCCAAGCCCATATTCTCCCGAAACCATTTTCCCTACTCCTTCCCCTACTACCGCGTTCCAATCCTCCATGGTTGTCGATTTTGATGGGGACAACCCTATTACTGAACAGTTTTCATTAACTCACTCTCTGTCCTACCTTCCTATCCATAAGGAATCCTACTCTCGTTATACTATTTTCTGCTGCCGTTGATATCGCCCTACACTCATCTGAGCAGAGATTCTTGTCTTATTTCCATTTCATTTCACTGACCGCCAATACATTTAGATTTAGCCTTAGCACTTCCGTTTTCAGTTCTTCTAGCTTCCCTACCACGTTCAGACTTCTCAGATTACGATTATGAGATCACAAATGTGATATGGATGTTTCGGTCAATGCATGTGCATGAAAGGATTTTTTCAATTATGAAACTAAAGAAATCACCATTACGTGGCAACCTGAGTGATGAAAATCTGCAACACTATCTGCTTCAGTCGTATGTTGACAGTTTGAGCCAAACATAAATTTTATTATGCCTTCACCCAAAAATAACTGAATAATACTTATATTGTGTTGTTTGTTATTTGAGCTACTGGTCAAAAGGCTTCGATCACCTATGACAAAAGCCATATACTTTATTTTAAAGTAGAACCACTTTGCACAAACTAAATAGACCCACAAAACAAGTATTTTCTCTCTTTAACATTAAGTACCATAAAATATGGTTAGTATTTCAGCGGTTTGTTTCCAACTTCTGTCATTACAAGAGCTGCACAAACTCTTGGCATTCTGGTCGTAAATTTTTACAGTGTTTTTGCACATATTGCATTTCACTACCTTTGTAAATTTTTCCAGAGACCTACAGCATTAGATGATCACACTTATCTGACTTCCCTGTCACGTTCATATCACACGAGTTAAATGCGACTGAATTCAGGCAAATGACTTGACCAATCATTTTTTTCAGTTCCCCACATTTCTCCTTTCAATTGACATATCCTCTGCACATTTTAGAAACATGTTTGGGATCATTATCCTGCTGCAGAACAAACCAACGACCAATAACTTACTTGCCAGATGGAACAGTATTGTTGATCATTATCGTGTGATTTATTTTTTCCTTTAATGGCCGAATATCTCTCGCTTACCAACTGCCTTATCACCCACAACACATCCTCCCCCACGACACTGACTGTTCAAACGTTCTCAACAAAAGCGACGAAAACATTCGACGATGGCTTTCTGATACTTTCGACTTAGATTCGTCCATGAATGATACCTTGGACCACTGCTGCACGCTCCAGTTTTTATGTTACTACACCCACTGCAACGCTCTCTCCTTTTATGCATAATAAATGTTTCTGGTCGCTATGCAGACGTTTAAACCTTGTTAAAGAAGACGGCGTTGCAGTATTGAGACAGAGGCTGGAGCTGGTCGCGTACTATCCACTTACTCACAAATCTGAAGTGCAGTACGTGTCGTCCGACATTTTTTCTGTACACACATGAAGTTATCTTACCTACATAATGTTACTCTAGGTCTTCCAGATCGCAAATCAGCAGCACTGGAACCAGCTTGATTCATGCGCTGCAATGTATGCACCACTGTAGACTGGATTATACCAACATTTGTTGCTCATGCCCTGCTGAAATAATCTTCCTTACCCAGAGCTAAAATCGCAGCTCGTGTTTCAATTCCCATTTCCCGCTCCACTACCACTAGAAGGAAATATTGAATGAACCTGTTGTGATGGGCAAACGCACTGCTAGATGCCCAGTATGTACTGTTAACTAGTGCGAACTGATTGGTACATAGAGAGCTGAAGGAATGAGGTCTATTCAAATGCAACAGCACCCATCTTTGCATGTTTATACTTTTCTATTAGGACGAATATTTGATATAATGCTTAAAAATATGACTCTGTTTTAGCCAAAATCTCATGGTTGTGATAGGTGACAGACAATTTTAGACTGGTAGGACGTATTTAGTTGAGAAATATGAAACAAGAAACAATGCCACATCCCACAAGTGGCACTTTCACAGTTTCTCTCTCTTCCCCTTTTTCATCTCAAAAGATTTGTGGTTTCAGAGAGGGTTCAAATGGTTCAAATGGCTCTGAGCACTATGGGACTTAACTTCTGAGGTCATCAGTCCCCTAGAACTTAGAACTACTTAAACCTAACTAACCTAAGGACATCACACACATTCATGCCCAAGGCAGGATTTGAACCTGCGACCGTAGCGGTCACGCGGATCGAGACTGCAGCGACTAGAACCGCACGGCCACTTCGGCTGGCTTCATAGAGAGAAGTATGCACTTGGGCAATAGAAACTGGAACTCGTGTATGAGTACCGCACCCAAGCCGAGGTCATGCCCGTCCCTGTTTCAAGGTATGCGTTTTAAATCTCATGTTTTCTGGACGTTCTTTCCCCCAAAATAGGGAATACGTCTTTTAACACCCTGTATAGGACTTGTAAAAGGGGAGTGAGTAAAAATATTTTAAAGGGGAATCCATGTCCGGGAACGTACTATTTCCTTGTTACAGCCGTTTGAAAACCGTGTTTGTTAGGTAGGTATGCAAGAGGGTAGTCGTGATATAGAGTGGTTACATCGTATAGGCTGATGTCATTCGACGTCTGTCCTATCTCTCTGGTTTGCCGGCCTTGTGGTCGAGTGGTTCTAAGCGCATAATTCCGGAATCGAGCTGCTGCTACAGTCACAGGCTCGAATCCTGCCTCGGGCATGGCTGTGTATGATGCCCTTAGGTTAGTTAGGTTTAAGTAGTTCTAAGTATAGGAGACTGATGACCTCAAATGTTAAGTCCCATAGTGTTTAGAGCCAATTGAATTTGACCTGGTTTGAGCCCCATTCACGTGTCTGTGAATGTTAGAGCAACAATGTTGAGTACACGTTTGCAGAATACACTGATATGGTTCTTCTGAATGGTGAAGCTCACGGTAATGAAAGAGCTGATCGTCGTCTTTATCACAATCGTTATACACAACGACCGAATCCAAGGCATATCCTTTTGGCTACAATTACCCAATGATTCGAGAATGGGTCTTTCAGTTACAGCTTCCACAGCTGCTGTTATGCGTTGTCTCAGTTCAATTTCTGTCGTTGGTGACGGAGGCACATAAACACAGTGTTCTATAAACCCGCACAAGAAATAATTATACACAGTCAGGTCCGGTGACCTTGGAAGCCACTAATGTAAGGCTTAATCATTTGGTCCAGTGCGACCGATTCATCGGTCAGTAACCGTTTGATTCAAAACTTCCCGTACTTCCAGATGCCAGCGTGGCGGTGACCCATCCTGTTGGTAAACGAAGTCATTCGAATAAGCCTCCAAATGTGGGAAAAGAAAGTTCTCAAACATATCGAAATATGTGCTTCCTGCAACAGTGTTCTCGGCAAAGAAAAATGGATCATATACCTTTTCCTGTTAAACTGCCAAAAATACATTAAATTTTGGTGAACCCCCTCATCTTGTAAAATTTCAGGTGGTTGTTCCGTATCGCTTATTCTTACATTATGACGGTTTACCTTTCCGTTTAAATGGAATGTTGCCTCGTCACTAAACACTAAGAGTGGAAGAAAACTGTCATCAACCATCTTGCCAATAACGAAATTACAGAACTTCACGCCGGCCGGTGTGGCCGTGCGATTCTAGGCTCTTCAGTCTGGAACCGCGTGACCGCAACGGTCGCAGGTTCGAATCCTGCCTCGGGCATGGATGTGAGTGATGTCCTTAGGTTAGTTAGGTTTAAGTAGTTCTAAGTTCTAGGGGACTGATGACCATAGATGTTAAGTCCCATAGTGCTCAGAGCCATTTTGATCCACAGAACTTCACACGTTGATGTTTGTCATCTTCACGAAGGGCTTGTAGTACCTGAATTTTGTATGGTTCAATGTGTAAACGTCGACTCAACACACGCCAGACGGACATCAGGGGCCTGCTGACCTATCGAGCTGCACAGAGAACTGATTTCTGCGGACTCCTTGTGAAACTATGGCGGATGCGTTCGACGTCTGTGTCAGACACTCAGAGGCGACCCGGCGATTTTCCTTGACACAAACAACCTGTTTCTCGAAATTGTTAGTGCCAACGTCTAGTGCTCTGTGCTGTAGAAGGATCCATACCGTACCTATTACGAAAGTCACGCCGAACAGTTATTAGTGGTCCGAACTGCGCAAAACGTAAAACACAAAACGCTTTCTGTTGTTCCGACAACATTTTCACTAGAACTGAAGTGGGCGCACACTGCTGCTGATTAGCGGCTACCACGTAAAACTTGAGAGTCTGCTCTTTTCAACAGTACGTCGTTCACGCGCATGTCTCAAATAAAGCAATGTTGTTGTTGTGGTCTTCAGTCCTGAGACTGGTTTGATGCAGCTCTCCATGCTACTCCATCCTGTGCAAGCTTCTTCGTCTCCAAGTACCTACTGGAGCCTACATCCTTCTGAATCTCTTGGCCTCCCTCTACGACTTTTACCCTCCACGCTGCCCTCCACTACTAAATTGGTGATCCCTCAATGTCTCAGAACATGTCCTACCAACCGATCCCTTCTTCTAGTCAAGTTGTGACACAACCTCCTCTTCCCCCCAATTCTATTCAATATGTCCTCATTAGTTAAGTGATACAAAAATGGTTCAAATGGCTCTGAGCACTATGCGACTTAACTTCTGAGGTAATCAGTCGCCTAGAACTTAGAACTAATTAAACCTAACTAACCTAAGGACATCACACACATCCATGCCCGAGGCAGGATTCGAACCCGCGACCGTAGCGGTCTCTCGGATCCAAACTGTAACGCCTAGAACCGCACGGCCACTCCGGCCGGCAGTTATGTGATACCCATCTAATCTTCAGCATTCTTCTGTAGCACCACATTTCGAAAGCTTCTATTCTCATTTTGTCTAAACTATTTATCGTCCACGTTTCACTTCCACACATGGCTACACTCCATACAAATACTTTCAGAAACGACTTCCAGACATTTAAATCTATACTCGATGTTAACAAATTTTTCTTCTTCAGAAACGCTTTCCTTGCCATTGCCAGTCTACATTTTATATCCTTTCTACTCTGACCATCATCAGTTATTTTGCTCCCAGAATAGCAAAACTCCTATACTACTTTAAGTGTCTCATTTCCTAATCTAATTCTCTCAGCATCACCCGACTTAATTCGACTACATTCCATTATCGTCGTTTTGCTTTTGTTGATGTTCATCTTATACCCTCCTTTCAAGACGTTGTCCATTCCGTTCAACTGCTCTTCCAAGTCCTTTGCTGTCTCTGATAGAATTACAATGTCATCGGCGAACCTCAAAGTTTTATTTCTTCTCCATGAATTTTAATACTTACTCCGAACTTTTCTTTTGTTTCCTTTATTGCTTGCTCAATATACAGATTGAATAACATCGGGGAGATGCTACAACCCTGTCTCACTCCCTTCCCAACCACTGCTTCCCTTTCATACCCCTCGACTCTTATAACTGCCATCTGGTTTCTGTACAAATTGTAAATAGCCTTTCGCTCCCTGTGTTTTACCCCTGCCACCTTTAGAGTTTGAAAGAGAGTATTCCAGTCAACATTGTCAAAAGCTTTCTCTAAGTCTACAAATGCTAGAAATGTAGGTTTGCCTTTCCTTAATCTTCCTTCTAAGATAAGTCGTAGGGTCAGTATTGCCTCACGTGTTCCAACATTTCTACGGAACCCAAACTGATCTTCCCCGAGGTCGGCTTCTATCAGTTTTTCCATTCGTCTGTAAAGAATTCGCGTTAGTATTTTGCAGCTGTGACTTATTAAATAATAGATAATACATGGTGTATCACAAAGAATGATCCGATTTTAAAAAACTATGACTATTGCTTTATTATTGTTTAATAATAATAATAAAGCAATAGTTATAAATTTTTTAAATCGGATCATTCTTTGTGATACACCACGTATTATCTACTCACCCCGTTCTACAGCTCTTAGAAGTTTTTAACTGGTACATTCGTCTAATAGGGAATAGTGAATTCCGTTACAGGAGGCAACACTGAAAATTTACTCCCGTACAGGGGTTATTGCAGACGGGCGGATCCTGCAGAACGTACTTCTTACCTGACTTGACCCCATCTGCTGCCCGCAAGTTGAGTTTCTGGTGTATTCGGACAGAGAAAAGTTGGACGGTATCAGTCACCGGTTGCAGCCCTACCACTGCAGTGGACGCGAGCTTGACCAGCAAAGCGGCCGCCGCCGTGCCTGGGAACCCCGCCCGGGGCCGCAGAGCAAATAGTTTCCGCCCGCAGGCGAGCGGCCGCGCTAATGGCCTGTGTTCTCTGGCCCGTGGCTTCGGCCGGCACGCGTCGATGAGTGGGAGCCTCGAGCCGGCCTTCACGAAAGCAACACCGACCGGCAGTACGCGTTCCCGCGAGTGTCGGTCGCTACCCCGTCCACAGCAACAATTATTAGAAGTATTCTTCTCTCCTTCTCCACGTATAAATCCACGAAGATCGGAATGCTCGTCAACCACACCAACCTCAAAAGATTATCAATCAAGAAACATTGTTTTAGAAATCTGGTTTCGCAAAACAGCGGATCAGGTTCTAGTTGTGGACAGGGGCCAAAATCAGTTACTGCCAGTTGCACAAAACATACATACTTTATTTTCATAAAACACTTAATCACACATGCCCTTAAAAGCATTCAAAAATAATCTGGCTGAAAGCCCGAACACAATTTTACACCTGCTTTAGGGAATACACGCGGCTGAAGGCCTTACTTAAAAAAGAAAATCTTACATAAATACTCAGCTGAACGCCACACACTGCACACAGAAGAACTGAGGCTTAAGGCCTGGGTAACAAGAATTTCCTACAGACAAGAAAATTGAAAAGGTTTTAAGCAAGTGAATTTTTAAGTTTTAATTTAAGACGGCTGAAGGCCTTGTCTTAAAAATATTTGACATAAAAGCTCGGCTGAAGGCCACACACTCAACATAGAACAACTGACGGCTTAAGGGCTGGATAACAAGGACTTGCAATACAGCAAAAATCTGCTTTTTTTTCTTTAAAAAAATTTAGCTCAAACAAGAATCTTCAAAGTTTTAACTTAAGACGGCAGAAGACTTCATTTTAAAATTAAAACAAACTAAATTAATAGGCGGCTGAAGGCCTCGCACCGTACTTGAGGCAAAAATCACTATCTGAAAACAACAGAACAATGGTGCTCAGAAGTGTTCCAAGGGTCGGCCTGAAGAGGTAAGTCAACATAAGGTTAGGTGAGATAGGCAGCCAAGAATAAGATTAAGTAATCATATGGTAACCCGACCCAGGGACGGCTGAAGGACGACCAACAACCTAATCAATTCCGCTGCGCCCACCAACGGCACGACAACTGAAAATATCAGCCGAGGACGAAATTAACAGCAGCACTACGTCTTCAAAATTGGTGTCTGAAAACAGCTAAGGCACAATAACCACACAAAAATATGAACAACACCAAAGGCTGTGAAACTACACGCGGTACGGACAGCATCAACACGGCGAGGAAGAACACACTGCGAACACTGCGCTAATGCCCTCGCCGAGGAGACTTCCTCGCTGCACTGTCCCAACCGAGAGACTGCATACTCCAGTACGCAGACAGCATTGACATAACTGCTCAGTCGAAATTACACAAGCTAGACACAGTTCCACGAAAACACCTCCACAAGATCTCGAACAATGGTAAAAGGAATGACTGTGGAACGACCAGGACGAATGATAAGTCGACACACACAGAGAACCCGAAGCGGTCGTCGACCAAATATACGTCGTCCGATGAGACGACCGATCGAACGACCAACCAAGGTCGTCCTCACTGAAGTCATGTGTGTCAGCAACAGTCGGGCGAGTCTTGGCTGTCCGGATCTCACTGCAGCTCCATCCCGACTCAAATCCATGTCCGTTCGGAACTCGAAGACACGGCGACCCGGGCACACTGGCTCGGACACAACCATACAGAGGTACTACTTACCCATTCGTCACCCGATACCTCTGCACAAGGAAGGAACCGATCTACGCCCGGCAAGATGACCAACAAACGAGGCCCAGAAAGGGTCAAAAGACCAGATACACGTCGCCCGATGAGACGACCGACCGAATGACCAACGGTCGTTCCCATTCCAATCTCCTTCCGTCGGACAGTTCAAATGGCTCTGAGCACTATGGGACTTAACATCTGAGGTCATCAGTCCAACTAATTAAACCTAACTAACCTAAGGACATCACACACATCCATGCCCGAGGCAGGATTTGAATCTGCGACCGTAGCGGTCGCGCGGTTCCAGGCTGAAACGCCTAGAACCGCTCGGCCGCACCACACCAGCTGGCCCGTCGGACAGTGCATATGTGTCGCAAGCGGTCAGGGAGTACTGGCTGTTCGGACCTCAGTGGCGCTGAGTCCCGACTAAACCCCCGGCACACGACGAGCCGGAAATACTAGCGGTCGCTTCAAAGATAATACGACAGTACTCTGATCGATACGAGCTACTGCTGCAACTCACGGGCAACTTAGTGACGCCAGTAAATCGAATAAGAAACGAGGCGACAGTTCCGTAAGGAGAAGCCGTCAAGTAAGAAACGGCATGAACACGAACCGCGCACGGCTCAGTTTTCTTAGCTTGGAATCAGTAGATACGAGGGGCATTCAATAAGTAATGCAACCATTTTTTCGGCCAATTTCGGTTCAACAAATAAAGAAGTCGTTATGGGACATCGTGGAATGTTCCAGCTTCAGCCCCTACAGTTCCGTGAAATTTCGATAGGTGTTGTCTGCAGTGGAGGGCGTTGCAAACGGAGAACCGTCGTTTTCTTTTGGCGGAAACCCAGAGAATTGCAAATACTTACAGACGCTTGCAGAAAATCTGCGTAGCCGTGTCACACAACAAAAGCGCAGGGAGTCGTTGGGCGAGGCGTCTGTCATCATCGCAAGAAGGTCGCGCAAACCTGTCCGGCCTCCCGCGCACCGGGCGGTCTGCCGCACACAGCTTCGGCTCTTGCAATGTTGGAAAGAGCGGAGCTGACACTCTCAGTCGAAGTGATCGACGGATCACAAACAGACACCTCCCTGCTGAACTGGACGTCACTGTTGGTGGTGCTGATACACTTTCCCAACAGTTGGGAGTACTCAACCCTCTGGGCTCCTCGCCTCCTAACACAAGACCATAAAGGGCAACGAAGGACCATCTATGTGGCATTGCTTGATCGTCACGAGGCTAATCACGACAATTTTCTGTAGAACAGGTGGTGAAACATGGGCTCATCACTTGGAACTGGAAACAAAAGGGCAATCCATGGAGTGGTGGTGACCTTGTAACGCCGGAAATGCATATCCTCCTATTTCCATCTAGTGTACTATAATTTGTTTTCCTTATTTTTGTTACCTGAATATATGAAATTTCTGTGTCTTTACATATTGTAATTGTTTTACTATTTGTATGTATATTTATGCATTTATGTCGATGTATAATTGGTTTGTTTCGTAAATATTATTTGTATTTTTACGCTGGGTCTTGCCTAGGGAAAACTGCTATCGAACGATTACATCGATAGGTCGTGTGAAGAACAAAGTGTGTAGGATCTTTGGTAGTGTTAACTCTGCCGCGCGGAGCGCGGGGAGAGCATGAGAGAGTCTGGCTGGAGTAGCGAGTGGAGCAGGTGTGTGGTGTGAAGCTCCCGCGAGTTGCCGCGCTTTCGGGGTTTGGCAGCATGTAATTGCGCTCGACTTGCGATGATAGTTTCTGACATGGTGTCGCGGACGGAAAGCATTAGCTGGCGCACATCAAGAGCCCGTTTCGTCTGGTGACCGTGTCGAGAAGAAGGCGCGCCAACATCCAGATTCTGCAACAGCGACGGTTGACAATGACTGTCGCCACATCCTCGATCGACGGCTTCAAACCTTCAATCAACCAACAAGGAAGACTGGAAGCACGTAAAGTTTTAGAACTGTATGGCAGACCTCAGCTTTTCAAACTTTTAAAATTGTTGCATCACAAAATTACAGCTACTTAGCATGAACCTTTGTTGCTCATTGTCCCAATTGCATTACCAAGCAGGGTCCCTTCCTTTTCCGAAATAAACCCGAGTGTCGTTGAAATTCAAACGCCAGCATTCAAGTAAAAGCATTCGATTTCACTGCTTTAATTTCAAAGTTCATTTAAGGTATTCATAGCTGGCTACAATATTTAGATTACACAAGCACAAATTAAGAGTGCGAGTTTTGTTTGCGTATTTTAGCTTAGCTGTGACTCCAGCTCAGCTTGGTACGTACTAAATTTTACTATTGTTAATTGTTCAGAATCATTTAATTCAAGTTCGAAGTTAAATCTCTTATTTCTAAATTGCGTAGATTCAAGTAGCTTTTGAAATGATTGTTGAGGTAGCCCAAGACTAACTGTATTTTACTGAATTTCGATGTACTTCAGAAACAAAGTTCACTATTAATTTCAGTCACTAAATTAACTTTCAATTTTCCAATTTTATTAATTCTTTTGCTAAATTAAGTCAGGGTGTAGCGAAATTTATTACTTCAGACAAACATTCAGTTTTCACACAACACGTGTAAACCTTCAGTTGCCACGCTTCTAGTGCTAATTATATACGCAATAACCTTTCTTTTTCAGTTATTATAGTAATTGTCCATAGGACTGGCGACCGTAATTTCCCCCAAATCTCAAATATCTAATTACCGCTAGTTAATTGTTAACGTAACGGCCGCACATTTACTTTCTTTTTTAACTTTATCCCTTTTCAAAATTAATTTCCACCAGTTCCATTTGCATTTTTCCTTTGATTTAGATGTAACCCTTTCCTCCCTCTTTACCGACAAATTAACCTCGGTGACGATTGTTTTTCCCAAATTTCCATTAGGTACACGCGGTTTAAGTATTCACTGTCATTAAGGTCGATAACTGAGGGGGAGGTTACACGTGGCGACCTAAAGACAGGACAATCTTCGGATTTGAGGTTGTTCTGGACACGAATTTTGTATGGTGCAAATCACGTAACAAAGTACTGGTTACGTGCAGGCCGTTACGTCAGCGAGAATAAGTAGTGGGAGTAATCCTAATTATATTTGAGATTTGGCGTTTATATTGAAAATTATTAAAATGAGTGAAGGCAACAATTACCAAAATTTGGTAGACTTGGATACGGAACAATCGGTCGAACAGTGGGAAACGCGCACCGCGGTACCCATTGTTCAGGGGCAGGCGGCGAGCATGAAAGACGCGACCGCCGAAACGCAACAAAGAGCAGAAATGGAATTCCAAACTTTAGAAAATGTTTCGGAATCGGAAGTGAAAATCAAATCAGAATCCCTTGATGACGAATACGGGGGACAATTAAAGAGGAAGCCGCTACGGAAGTAAAACCGGTAGTTTCCGGGAATTTAACTGATTTATTGAATGTTTTGATTAACGAAATCAAGAGTCAATCGGCCAAGCAAGAAGCTCAGGCTGCCAAGCAAGAAGCTCAGGCTGCCAAGCAAGAAGCTCAGTCTGAAAAAATTGAACGGATGCTAGACAATCAGAACAAAGCTATTAACATTGTTAACAACAATGTTGGAGTTGTTAACGCAAAAGTTGATAAAATCGAACAAGATATTGTTGTAATTAATACCGAAATCGGTAATCTTAAACGCCGGCCGAAGTGGCCGTGCGGTTCTAGGCGCTACAGTCTGGAACCGCGAGACCGCTACGGTCGCATGTTCGAATCCTGCCTCGGGCATGGATGTGTGTGATGTCCTTAGGTTAGTTAGGTTTAACTAGTTCTAAGTTCTAGGGGACTAATGACCTGAGAAGTTGAGTCCCATAGTGCTCAGAGCCATTTGGTAATCTTAAACAGGAAATGATAGGCGTTCAGGCGGAAATTGCGAGCATAAATACTCGTTTTTATTCCGAAATTAGCAGGATCGAGAAAAGTGTAGGAGAATCAGTTGCTCCGATCATCGAGAATAAGGTGACGGAACAAATTCAGTTAGTGAAAAAAGAGGATCAAAAGAAGGTGGAAACTTTAAAGGCTTTAGTATCCGAAGTAGATACCAAAGTGACGAAGCTGGCTAATACCTGCGAAGAGAAAAAAAGGGAAGTAGAAACGCTTGCGACAACCACTTGCCAAGTAATTACGAGAGTGTCGGAATTAGAAAAGAAACTTGACGAAAAACAGAGCTATGTGCCAATCTATGCACATAGTTCGGAATTGTTGACGAAAGAGGAGCGGTTCGACCCCTTGAAAAAGGGCGGTATACACGCGACGGATTTCGTTAAGAATTGTGAAAGAGTTTTACCCAGATCATGGACTGATGAGAGAAAAATTAATGCGATTATTGATGTGTTGGCTGGTGATGATAAGCGTTGGGGCTTAAACCTCAACATTACGAACCTGATTTTTGACGAATTTAAAAATTTGTTTCTGGCTGAATACTGGTCAGAGCAAAAACAGCAAAGTGTCTGGCGCGAATTTGTCGTATCGAGGCCTTTCGATGCGAATTCGCGCGGTTCGATGAAGGAGTTTTGTGAGGGCTGGATCCGCAAGTTGGAATATTTGCGTGATCGCCGCACGGAATCCGAAATAGTCTGGGAACTCTACAAAAAGCTTCCAGATGATACAAAACGCTACGTAGGAAGCAATTACAGGACAATAAATGATTTCCTGGAAAGAGTGGAGGACGAGGACAATTGGCGCAATAATCGCGACAGTGGTAGAGGCCGTGGTAACAACAACGGGTACCACAGCAACCACAACAACGATAACCATGGGAATAATGCATACCGCAACCATGGCAGCAATAACAATAATGGTTCGGACCGTAATAACAATCGGTACAATGCAAATAATAACAGGAATGACAGAAACCAGTACCATACTAACGTGATACGGGCTTCACAGAATAGTAATAACGCCAGAGGGTGTGATCAGCCGCCTCAGCAGCATCTGGGGAGCGTATCTGCTGGGACGAGACAGGGTAACCATTAGCCGCGCCGGTGAGGGGCCGACCGGGCATGGAGAAATTTTGGCGGCCCAATAACAGTAGAAAACCGAGGTGTCGTCGTTATGAAAATTCCGTGTGGAATAATCAACGGCGGGAGAGTGTGCCAGTATTAGGAGAAAGGAGTGCGCCCACAAGTAGTAGATCAGCTGTAGACACGGCAATAGAAAATACATTCACTGTCAGTGAGAACAATTTAAGTAGTGTTCCGGAAATCGATTATAAAGTGGCAGCTGTAATACCCACAGCGGAACTGGAGATTGAGTTTAAGAATGATTCGCAAGTGTTGAGAGATCAGATGTCGGATAAAACGTCCGTCATCGAGCGAGGGGATGCAGAGAGGGATGAGGTCTGGTTAAGGCAGTTCGGTCGCTTATACGACGAACTAAGAGATTATAGGGGCCTGTATGGGAGAAGTGTTTATGGGGAGCGCGTGCAGGATTTTCCGCGTCTCGTCCCGCAGGAAGATAGTGTTTGTGAAATGATAGAAAGTTCTGGCCCTAACCGGCAGACTTTACTAGAAATAGTTGATGTTAATGGGGAGCACGAGCAAGATTCGTCGTGTCTCGTCCCGCAAGAGTTGGATGTTGAAGTAGTAACGGAAAGTTCTGGCCCTAACCGGCAGACCTTACCGAAAGTCGTAGTGGTAGAAGTAGCCGACCCATCCGACGCAAACCTCCAGCTTAAACATTGCGAGAGTATTAAGGAGAAAGATTACGAAAATTTTAGTGATAGCCGGACACGATTGGTAGAAAAGCACATAGATTACAGCGTGTATGAGGTTAGAGCTGACATTATACGGTCAGACGATAGCAGTGTGGGTTGCGCAGATCCAGAGGAAGTAATTGCAGAGACTAGTGGGCACATTCCTCCAGGTAGATTGGCAGATGAGATCGATCTGACCAAAGAGGAATCAACGAAGGTGACAATTAGTGAACTGATAGCAAAGCAACACTCACTAATTGACGAGTTACAGGAAAAGGTTTCGGTATTGGAGGCGAAGCTACAGACTAAGCCACAGGACAAACGTGTTGAAATTAAAACTGTATGTGAACAGAGGCTGAAAAAGCCGCCAGATAAACCGGATTTAGGATCAAGGCCGGATGGTTTTTTCTGGAATGACCTGGATATAGACGAGGATTTACTGTGGGAAAATAAAGAAACAGTCGAGGACAAGTGTAGACAGATAGTAGTGTCTGTTAATATGCACGACCTACAAGTAAACGTGTTGATTGACACCGGTGCAGAATTGAGTGCTGTATCTGGGAAAATATTTGAGTTACTGAAAGACAGACCTGGCATCGTAGTTATGCCAGTAACAGGAGTAAAAATTATCGGTGCTACTGGGAAGGCCAGTAAACCGGTCACAAAACAGATTTTTGTCAACTTCGAGATATGTGGGGCACGATTTGAACAAGAGTTTGTCGTCGTGCCAGACTTAACTGCGGAAGTAATTATCGGGTTAGATTGGCTATTAAAGTACCGTGCAGTGATTAATTGCGAAAGCAAAACTTTGACATGTACGTCACAACATAAAACAATAGTAGTTAGCTTTGACGGGGCAGGAGACGGTGTGCATAGGCAATACCAGCCTATACACATTGTTAACTGGCCGGATGGTATTGACGTAGGTATGAATTTGAACTACTGTAATGTGAGGAATCTCGGCATTGACAATACTGTAGAAAGTGAATTGGAAGAGATAATCAAATTCCCTCCACGGATTGACATTAGTATTGGTGTGAAAAAAGATCGTTTGCGAGAAGTAATGAAGCTAAAAGCCGATGCTCGCATACGTCGTCATGACGCTAAAGCGCGTTTTGCTAAGTTTGCAATGGGAGACTTAGTACTTGTAAAAGCTCATGAGAAATCGAGCGAGATAGACAATGAAAACTCTGAATTTGTTTGTAATGGACCATATAAAGTCATTGGTATACCTCACACAAATGCTTATTGCTTACAGTATCCAAGCTCAGAAAAACTATTAGGTATACGGAACATTGTAGACTTGAAATTGTACCAACCAAGGATTGATTAATACCACACAATGGGTAATTTGTACAGTATGTAAATATAGAGTGTAAGATTTAAGTTTTGCTAGATTGCCATGCTTATGCCTGACCAAGAGGTCATTAAAGAAGTTGTAATTAACAAGTAACTAAATTTTACTAAATGATTTAAGAGAGAGTGATTATTAATCAATCGAAAAATCCAAGCTGCTAGTTTAGGTTTTCAGCTGAGTCACAGTAGATTAAGCAATGTAAATATGATTTTGTAACTAGCTGCAAGATTTCATGAATATGTGTCTTACTAGTCATTGCCGATGTACTTAGACGCTGTTTTAAGTTTCAGGCTAGTACTTGCGTGTGATGATGGACAGTGTTGAGTTATCCACTGTGATAGTGTTAATGGACTCCTTGAGATTACTCGGGAGTGAGTTTTTCCCCAAGAATTCAGTGAAACGGACGTTCTGGAAATGCCGTTACAAGGGCGAATGAGATCAAGCGTGCCGCACAATCGGGTGCAACAATATTGACCAGGCGGAGCCGCTGTCGGCTCTTGTGCCGCTGTAGGCTCTCCGTGCCGCTGTCGGCATTCTTTGTACATGCGAGTACGGAAGGTGGAGTTGTTTTTCTTCCCGGACAGCTGAAAGAATTCTGCTGTCAATATTTATGTTTTTTTTCGATCTTCTGAATATTATTTTAATTGGACTCTCATGACGAGAATATTAATTATGAAAAGGTTACATAAAAATGTGAATAATATTTAATTAATAAATAATTTGCGTATTTTGATCTACCTGTTTTTATGACCATGTACTCTGGTTAATTTTGTAAATAGTAGTACGTTTCTTGATACTGTTAGGAATTTAAATGATTTTAGAATAGCTAAACCATTTTCTATGTTTTCTATGAATTTTGATATGTTGTCAACCTGTTTTATTTTGTGCAAGATGACAGAGTGGAATAAGATTAGGAGTGTCTCCACTCAATTATTATCGTCTAAAAATTGGTTTATGGTTAATTAGACGAATGCTAAATTTTTTTGATGTTTTGAGCATATGCATTTCCGTTGTTTCTTTTTTGGGACATTTTCTGAGTCTGTTTACGTTACACGAACATCCTCAGACAATGTGGGGCACGTGTAACGCCGGAAATGCATATCCTCCTATTTCCATCTAGTGTACTATAATTTGTTTTCCTTATTTTTGTTACCTGAATATATGAAATTTCTGTGTCTTTACATATTGTAATTGTTTTACTATTTGTATGTATATTTATGCATTTATGTCGATGTATAATTGGTTTGTTTCGTAAATATTATTTGTATTTTTACGCTGGGTCTTGCCTAGGGAAAACTGCTATCGAACGATTACATCGATAGGTCGTGTGAAGAACAAAGTGTGTAGGATCTTTGGTAGTGTTAACTCTGCCGCGCGGAGCGCGGGGAGAGCATGAGAGAGTCTGGCTGGAGTAGCGAGTGGAGCAGGTGTGTGGTGTGGAGCTCCCGCGAGTTGCCGCGCTTTCGGGGTTTGGCAGCATGTAATTGCGCTCTACTTGCGATGATAGTTTCTGACATGGTGTCGGGGACGGGAAGCATTAGCTGGCGCACATCAAGAGCCCGTTTCGTCTGGTGACCGTGTCGAGAAGAAGGCGCGCCAACATCCAGATTCTGCAACAGCGACGGCCGACAATGACTGTCGCCACGTCCTCGATCGACGGCTTCAAACCTTCAATCATCCAACATGGAGGACTAAAAGCACGTAAAGTTTCAGAACTGTATGGCAGACCTCAGCTTTTCAAACTTTTAAAATTGTTGCATCACAAAATTACAGCTACTTAGCATGAACCTTTGTTGCTCATTGTCCCAATTGCATTACCAAGCAGGGTCCCTTCCTTTTCCGAAATAAACCCGAGTGTCGTTGAAATTCAAACGCCAGCATTCAAGTAAAAGCATTCGATTTCACTGCTTTAATTTCAAAGTTCATTTAAGGTATTCATAGCTGGCTACAATATTTAGATTACACAAGCACAAATTAAGAGTGCGAGTTTTGTTTGCGTATTTTAGCTTAGCTGTGACTCCAGCTCAGCTTGGTACGTACTAAATTTTACTATTGTTAATTGTTCAGAATCATTTAATTCAAGTTCGAAGTTAAATCTCTTATTTCTAAATTGCGTAGATTCAAGTAGCTTTTGAAATGATTGTTGAGGTAGCCCAAGACTAACTGTATTTTACTGAATTTCGATATACTTCAGAAACAAAGTTCACTATTAATTTCAGTCACTAAATTAACTTTCAATTTTCCAGTTTTATTAATTCTTTTGCTAAATTAAGTCAAGGTGTAGCGAAATTTATTACTTCAGACAAACATTCAGTTTTCACACAACACGTGTAAACCTTCAGTTGCCACGCTTTTAGTGCTAATTATATACGCAATAACCTTTCTTTTTCAGTTATTATAGTAATTGTCCATAGGACTGGCGACCGTAATTTCCCCCAAATCTCAAATATCTAATTACCGCTAGTTAATTGTTAACGTAACGGCCGCACATTTACTTTCTTTATTAACTTTACCCCTTTTCAAAATTAATTTCCACCAGTTCCGTTTGCATTTTTCCTTTGATTTAGATGTAACCCTTTCCTCCCTCTTTACCGACAAATTAACCTCGGTGACGATTGCTTTTCCCAAATTTCCATTAGGTACACGCGGTTTAATTTTTGACTGTCATTAAGGTCGATAAGTGAGGGGGAGGTTACAACCTCTCCTCCAAAATAACAGTTCAAAGTTTCACCCACTGTCGGTATGCTCAAGGCGACTGCCTTCTGGTTCTCTGAAGGGATTATTCTCTTTAATATCCTGCCTCACGGTGAAACGACTAACTGTGAAGTGTTTTGTGCTGTCCTCAGGAAATTGAAGAAACGACTTCAGCGTGATCGTCGCCACAAACGTGGAAACGAACTTCTCCTTCTGCATGATAACGCAAGGCCTCACACAAATCTGCGAACCAGAGAAAAGGTAACAAAACTTCATCTACTCTACAGCCCTGATCTCGCACTTTCTACCTTCCGTCTGTTTGACCCAATGTAGGGTGCACTAGGGGGGGGGGGAGACAGTACGTGTACGTTGGGAAGGTTATTGGTGCAGTGAGACGTTGGCTCCGACGACTGGCAGTAGAGTGGTACCATACGGACCCTCTCGGTAACGTGGAATAAGGCCCTCCCATTGAACGTAAATTATGCTAAAAATGGTCTTCTGTAGCCAGAAGAATGTGGAATAATGTCAGGCTCTCGAATCCTGAATAAAACCAACCTGCTTTCAGAAAAAAAAAGTGTTACATTATCTTCTGAAAACCCCTCGTAATCCAACACGCGCTCCCAACAGATTTTCTGGCTACAATAAATGGTTACAACGGTGTTAACAAACGTCTGTGCGTAACATCAAACTCATTAATCGGTTATTAGGGAAGGTAACGATTCTCGTTCTAACCTTCGAACGGTCGCTTGGGTTCGACCGAACATCGTGTCAACCTCTGCCAATGGCTTCATCGGTTGCGGTATGGAGCAGGAAGTGGTAAGCACTGCGTTCTCCCAGTCGTTGTCGGGTTTCTTGACCTTGGAACTGGTTAGGTCCTCAGTTGGCCTCCGGAAGTTGAGTACAGAGCGCTCTAGTCCCCAACCAAGGTAAAATTCCTGGCAGTAATGGGAATCGAACCCAGGTCTTCTTCGATGAGATGTCAATGAGTCGCTGATTGAGTATTTATCTGTGTAAAATTAATCCAGAGGCATTGCCTTCTCTTGATGCTGTTATATTAATAGTAGAGGTCTTCACAATCAAATAATACTGATATTCATGGGATAGTACCTGACTCTATTAAATACCTTTCCCGAGTAAAGTATCGAAACTGTCGAGACAAAGAGGTTGTGAGACGCCGTAACTGACTGGGCGGATCTCCTGGGCACGCCAAGTATTCGCTAAATTGCCTTTATAAAACTGTAATGATGATTTCTCCATTAGTAAAAGATTCCAGAATAGCTCCCCAGTCGAACCTCCTGGAGGGAACCGTCAAGAGGAAGGTGACTATGAGAAAAACACTGAATAACCAAAGAAAGGATAACAACGTTCTACGAATCGGTGGAGTGTCAGAAGCTTGAACGTCGCAGGGAAGCTAGAAAATCTGAAAATGCAAAGGCTCACTCTAGACATAGTAGCAGTCAGTGAAGTGAAATTGGAGGGTCACAGAGGGATGAAATAATCTGGACGTACAGGGAAGCTAACACGAATGGCTGCTTGAAAATTGTGAACAACCGGAAAAGAAATGATTTTCGGAATGACTGACTCAGCATACTGGAAAGTCAAAACAACCTACGGTGAAAATAAAAGCAATGGTGGTAACATTAAGAGTGCAAGGTGTATTCCACTGTTAAATGCAGAGGAGAAAGCGGATCGGTGGCAAGAGTACATTAAAGGGCTCTGTGAGGGGGATGATTTTCTGATGTGATGAAAGAAGAAACTGGAATCGATTTATAAGAGATAAGGGATCCAGTATTACAATCAAAATTTAAGAGAGCTTTGCAGGACCTAAGATCAAATGATGGACACAAGTGATAGATAACATGCCATCAGAACTTCCAGAATCATTGGGGTAAGTAGCAACAAAACGACTATTCACGTTGGTGTGTAGAATGCATGCGTCTAGCGACATACCATCTGATTTCCAAAGACTACAAGAGCTGACAAGTGTGAGAATTACCGCCCAGTCAGTTCTTCAGCTAATCCGTCCTAGTTTCTTACAAGAATATAATACACAGAAGAATGGAAAATAAACTTGGGGATGTGTTAGCTGACGATCAGTTCTTTAGGAAAGATAAAGGCACCAGAGAGGCAATTTTTACGTTGCAGTTAATAATAGAAGCAATACTAAAGAAATATCAAAGCACGTAATATGATTTGTCGACCTAGGAAAACCGTTCGACAGTGTCAAATGGTGCAAGATGTTCGAAATTCTGAAACACATAGGGATAAGCTGTAGTGAGAGAGGGCTAATACACAAAATGCACAAGAGCCAAGAGTGAATAAGAGCAGATGACCAAGAATGCAGCGCTAGGATTAAAAAAGGGCGTAATACAGGCAGGTAGTCTTTCGCCCATACTGTTCTATCTGTACATCTAAGGAGCAATGATGGAATTAAAAGGAAGATTAAAAAGTGGAATGAAAATTCAAGGTGAAAGGATATCAATGATACGATTCGCTGATGACATTGCTAGTGAAGAAGAAGTCTAGTGAAGAATTACATGATCTGCTGAATGGAATGGACGGTATAATGAGTACAGAATATGAATTGTGAGTAAATCGAAGAAAGACGAAAGTAATGAGAAGTAGCAGAAATAGGAACAGTTGGAAACTTAACATCGGGATTGATAGTTACGATGTAGATGGAGTAGGCAGCGAAATAACCAATGACGGAAGCAGCAAGGGGGACATCAAAAGCAGACTAGCACTGGCAAAAAGGGCATTCCTGGCCAAGAGAAGTCTACTAGTGTCAAACATAAGCCTCAATTTGAGGAAGAAACTTCTGAGAATGTATGTTTGGAGCAAAGCATTGTATGTTAATGAAACATGGAGTATGGGGAAAATGGAAGAGACTCGAAAATTTGAGATGTGGTTTTAGAGACGAATGTTCAAAATTAGTTGGACTGATAGGGTAAGGAATGAGGGGGTTCTACGCAGAATCGGAGATGAAAGGAATATGTGGAAAACACTGACAAGGAGAAGGGACAATATGATAGGAGATCTGTTAATATGTCAGGAAACGCTTTCATGGTACTAGAGGGAGCTGTAGAGGGCAAAAACTGAAGAGGAAAACAGAGATTAAAATACATCCAGCAAATAGCCGAGGACGTAGGCTGCAAGTGCTATTCTAAGATGAAGAGATTAGGGCAGGAGAGAAATTCGTAGCGGGTCGCGTCAAACCATTCAAAAGACTGCTGACTCAGAAAAAAAAAGAAAAAGAAAAAAGAAGCTGCGTTGAGGTCCCCAGTTACCTAGACAGGAAGGTAACACTGAAACCTCACATTCTAACGATCCAACAGTACGTTCGCTGCAGAGTAAAATTAGTAAAACTATGAACTGGCCGATTATTGTAATTGCACACCTCCACTGTCTTCCACAAAACATTGATCTGACTCCTCAACTATGCAAAAATATTGGGTAGGTATCCACTCCACTCAATATCTATTGGTCACTCCAAATCCTTGAACGTCATGCTCTCCGTCACGGTTTCCGAATTTATTTACCCTGCCTCACAAATTTGAACACCTCCATGTGTCCTACATCATCCGTAATCTATCTCCAGTAACTTCATTGCTTCCCTTCCGGTCATAAATTCCGGGATGCTGCCGCGCCTAAACGAACACATCCTATCGTCCTAAAACTTACACAGACTTCATAAGCTGTCCCAATGCAACACACTCCCAGAAAATGAAATCTGCTCTGATACTTATCTGCTTTAGAATCTATAATCCTTCCCCACCTACATCAATCCGAATCACAGCTCGAACTGTTCCTTCTACATCGTTCGCAAACTTTTTCTTGTTGATATCCGGCTCGCGCCCACATAGCAATCTCTTCCTCACTTTCTGTCTTACCACCACCCATCCCAACACATTTCTTCATCAAAACCCACACCCTTCAACCTTTTAGAACAGATTTTCCCCGCCCCAAACATTTTATTTTTACCAGTGCATCCCCTTGAGCCTTTTACCGAAAATGCAGCGCTCTCTTTCTAAAGAATGTCACCTTTTCTGTAAAAGGTCTTGAAAATATATTTTTGATGTCTGTATCTTTTAGTTCCTTGACTTTCATTAAACTACAAAATAAATCAACAGTTTTAATGCTTCGTAAACGCTAACGAAATTTTTCGATTTATAGATTTTAAAAGCATTTTAAAATTTTCACCTTCTTATCGTATTTATTTCGTATTTTATTAAGAACTGTTGACTAAAGAGCTGAAGGTTTATAATGCTCTCAGCCCACAATAAAAATAAAAATCAAAACAGCTTCACAATCACGTCGTGAGACTCAATCCTAAAGGTCTCTTTACGTTGTGCTCGATCGTTGTAAAGGATAGTTCCGTTTAATCAGGTCGTTTCTAGCATCGTAGAGTACCACTACTCCACGAATCTTTACGCCAAGGGGGAATAAAGGGCGAAAAACTTACGTTACAAATGTGCATTCTTGACGTGAACAGCCGTCTGAAAATGAACCTGACGTTTAGAAACCGTTTACGGCTGTGTTTTGCAAATAAATAGCTTCAATAATAGGGCTGGTTGCTGTCTTCTTCTTTGAAAGAATGAACCTATAGAGTCTGAAACAACTATAATCCTTTTGAATGCATTGTGGGAACAGCAGTGATCAATGTCTTATAAATAATTACTATTAAAAACAGTCTTGATCACGATTTATTTAACAAGGTGACCGGTTTCGACCACTACTGTGGTCATCTTGAGACCATTGAGTAGGAACCTCTTTCTGGTGAAGAAAGAGGTTCCTACTCAATAAATCGTGATCAAGACTGTTTTTAATAGTAATTAACTATAATCCTCTCTGGGAAAAGTTGATTCATATGGAAAACTTATGCTAGGGCATTAGATATATCCATACCTCGCAATATTCACAATATTATGAGAAGGATAAGCACACAAAATTTCGATGGACCACTGTTTGTCAACAGGCTTTGACAATTCAAAACATGGCCTTCAGCGTGCTCTGCACCCTAGCAAGCCATTGCCTCCCAATACGGCATCACACAATAAGATAACATAGCACAGCCTAATTCATATGCCTATAAAACATTAAGTACCACTCAACTGTAGCCAAATAGAGAAATATGTGCTAGCAATTTTTTGGGGTCCAAAATTTCCGTAATTAATGCCACTGAGCGAAATTCCACCCAATTATGGATTATAAACCTTTGGCCATCCTTTACATGTGCTCCAATATGGAATCACGTCTGAGCCTACCAGTGTGGACGCTCTTTACTAGTTGCCTCGGATCCCGATGAATTTGCTATTCACAGGAAGCTACAGGATATTCTCAATGGATTTCCAATCATTGTGCAAGGGATCGCTCAAGTTATAGCAGAGGACCCAATTCTAAGAAAGGTGCTCCACTTTATCACTAAGGTCTGACCCTAACACTTTCATATCAACCACACCACAACCTTGTTGTACATCTATTGGCCAGACGTACCAGGGATTTATAACACGCTATCCAGCGCTATGCTGTCACCCACGCAGCACCACTACAGAAGTGTTTGCCGTGGCCGATGCCACGAACCACGAGAGCACGTTCACGTCATCTGCATAAGCAGTTAGTGGTCGTCGACGCACTCTCCAAATTTCCCTATGTAGCTCGTTCCAACACCATATTCGAAGTCACACCCATACGTATCCTAGGAAAGATATTCGCCACACAGGACGCTTCTCACACTTTCGTCTCGAAAAATGGATCATAATTTCGGACTTCTGCGGAAACAACGACAGACAACAAATATTTTCTACCGCTTTTCATGACATATCTAACGGCGAAGCTCAGTGCCTCGTGTGCACAATGAAATATTATTGATCAAAGCTGTCACGGGTGTTAATAAGGGAGATGCGTTGTATGACTTTTAATCCACCTACTAGAGGACTCTGCAAGGTAACATCCTAAAGATGTTCGGGCTCGCACTCGGTTCCTATTCGTCGAAATGTCTTGGCTCAAACTCGAACAGGGGTTGAACCGCACGTGTCGCATTACACACCATAAATGATCTGGCTGATGGCAAGTTTGCGAAATACAAAGTTAACATAACATATAATAACAATAATAATAATATCGGGAACTAAATTAACGATCCATAAATGATGTAGGCCACGAAGTTGCCATTTGGTTACAATAATGTTTATTCCGAAAGCAAACTAATGGCGCCGGCCGCTGTGGCCGAGGGGCTCTAGGCGCTTTAGTCCGGAACCGCCCTGTCGCTAGGGTCACAAGCTCGAATCCTGCCTTCGGCATTGATGTGTGTGATGTCCTTAGGTTAGTTAGGTTTAAGTAGTTCTAAGTTCTTGGGGACTGATGACCTCAGAACTTAAGTCCCATAGTGCTCAGAGCCATTTGAACCATTTCGAAACTACTAGCGAAAGTGGTCTTATTTAGAGTTATTGTGACACTCGAGCGCATATCCATTCGACATAGTTCGATCATTCACAATCCCATCGCGAATTATCAGTCCAATACTCCACCTCGTTTAGTATGCGAATTAAAAGTTCACAACAGGCGCGTGGCTGCTTACTGTTCAGAGACTAAGTCCCACGATACCACACATCGCGAAATTCTCTACGTCGTTTCACTTCCTAGCTGCCTAAAGACCGACTGTCCGCTTTAGTGTCTCAGTCCTAACTGTCCCCTTTGGTGTCTCCACCACAACTTTCCTCTGCCAGCCTCAGACCGCGTTTCCTGTGCGCCGAACATCTTCGCTCAACTGACTAGTGCAGTTTCCTTTCCTGAAGATGCCCATCTGATTGGCTACAGCTTACTCTACATTACTTTACATTTTAACATATTTAAATAATCAGAGCTTGACCACTTTCATGTGGTAACAATAATATCCATTAAATAATACCCATTACATAATAAACGCTAATTCTTTTACACAAAACCTATACAATTTATTTCTCACCATTGAATGTCATGGCCAGTAGCCTTGCACCAATGTGATTTCTGATAAATAAATAAAGAACAAAAGTAACTGTTATGCACTAAACTTTACAACAAGTATTGTATTACCTAATGATTTAATCAGGTGTCTTTCTGTCATCGTTCACATTGTTTTGTGTGGAGGAAATGATGATCTGATGCTTAACTGTAAATACTGATAATTTAAGTTTACTTCATCTTTTAAACAAATGAAGTTACGCAGTTGATATTTACACCGTCTGTCGTTTTAATGATGCTCTTCTATATGAAATATCGATCGCTAAGAGCGAGCAAAACGTTCAGCCTGTAGCATTCAGGTCTTTGTTATAAAACTTGTTAATTTCACATTAACAGTAGATCATAAACTATTATAGATATGATCAATATTCAAGTTTTATTGCGATCACCATGAAAATTTATGGAGGATGGCAGATTAAAATTACTGTTGCTTCATTCCCTGCACTACTACAAAATTGAAGTCTTCATAAATGTTTCCCTTTATGGACGATCTTAGGTCCACCATATTTAACACTGCTACGTCTCCTTGGCCACAAAAGCCTTCTACTGGGTTTCCCTATGATGTAGGTTCTCGTCTGTCTCACTCGCACACTACAGCGCTTAGGCCTCAATAGACAATAGACGCCTGTTAGTTTCCCCATCTCGTGGTGAATCTGCACCCTTTGTGGCATCCGGTCCTGGACGACAGGGTGCGTTTCACAATTCCTTAGGGCCGACTCTTTCGGCCACATACTTAAATGAGATCGAAATGCTCGTTAACTCACACACCTCCGCTTCACAGCATGTTGGCGTGCCATATATGTTATTAAGTAGCACCCGAATTTACAAGACACAAATTCACAATACAATAACATAAATATCCTAAGCGCCAGATCAACAATGTAATTATTTGTAGTGGTGTTGATGCTGCATGCTTTAAATTTAAAGAGACTTATATGTAACATAAATTATGAATTGCGGCATATTACTTAAATGGCAAATAAAACTATACATTGATCAGAATCGATTGTCTATTGAAATGCCGCAGAAATATCAGCGCCACTGCGCTGACTTTCAAGGAACCTTTTTGTCACAACGAAATCCCCAGCGGCAATCCACAAATTCGGAGCCAAGTACGCCGCAGAAATTCTGTATGACTCTGCATTCCATCGCCATCGTTTTGCAGGAACAAATCTGTTGAAATTCGAATCGGGTGTAGATACCAGAAAACAAACACTTTCAGAAACCACCCATGATTTGCAATGAATTATTCCCCCCGTGGAATCGATAAAAACAGATCTAAACAACATATCAGACAGTTGATTTACAGCGTTTGCAAGATGCTCGTAAATTCTTCAATGACTCTGACACGTTATTCAAGTCCCACTAGAGACGTGCATCTCGTGACAGATTCCCAATCGACTTCATCTCCAAACTAATATTTTCTTTAATTTAACTCACTTAGACTCAAAACTAACAACAAATATGAACAAACCTCCCCTCATTTAATTCCATGCAGCGAAGATGCGTACACAAATCGTTACTTCATACAACAATAAATTATTCCCCCAAGATATTCTCAGATAAGTAGATAAACATAAATCTGTCATCCTAGGTAAGCATTATTAATTTTCATTTTTCAAATTTCTGCAACCTCCATGCACCCAAATTTCCGTGACCATAACTTATAATTTAGAAGTTACCGCGAACATAAGACGATCCGAAAACTTCATTCTAACACATACATACACATAAACAAAACCCATACATACCCCTGAAAACCTAGTTTATATGCATACTGTGCAGTGATTTTTGACTTGATACCATTTACCAAATAACTGAGTTCTCCACCCTCCTTGCACCCAAATGTATGTCTAAACTATCTCTATATAATTGCACAGACCTTGTGCCAAAAAAAAATTCTTATGTAATGTGACACCAAACAAGCTAGAATAAATGTGCAATTTACCCCTCCAAATAATCTTGTTTCTTAACCTGCTGTCCCCTTCTCTTCCATCTCTAGAGTACACATATCCTGTTCGATCCACCCCTCAAGTTTGTACTCGCCCAAAATAATTCATTAAATACTTCTTTTATCCCACTTTCATTTTCTACGCTTCTAGACCTCTCGCTATCTTAAACTTCTCTCACGTCCACAAATGAGGCAATAACGATCATAATGTTCTACCGTACCATCGCCAATCAGTTACAATAAAATCACATTACTCCTTAAGATACCATTCTGTCCAAATATCATTTTCCATATTATAATCAGAATACATAATCCAGCCTCGGCCCAGTGCACTTTCTTCCAGTCTTGTCATCCTTGGTGACCAACCTATGAGGAAGAAGCCGCTGTCCTCAGTGATACAGTATTGCACTTTGTGCACCGTCCAGGCATCTGGCGCAGTAGATACTCTGCCACCTTTTTATGGGATACGGACGAGGCATCTCAGATCCCTCTGTCATTACCAGATTTGAGAGATGCAGCAGCCTCCACCCATTCCAGCCTTGACAACGACCCAGACACCCACCTATCCTTCAGGCAACCGCGTTGTATCCGCCATCCTTCTGGTCACTTTTTTTAACGAACTTCCCTCGTGAGGGGTGGTGGGGGGGTTCCTGGATGGCGACGATTCGGCTGAGGAAAGTACCAAAGCTATCGAGTCAAAGAGGCCGTGAATCCTGAGAACACATCAGAAGCGGCGCTCCTGCCCAGTTGTGTATGAGCGCTTCCAATTGACCAATTGGCCTGTATAAGCAGCGGCCGAGAACTCGACGTTGTTCGCCGAGTGAAGACTGTAGGGCCTTGGCTGCCAGCTACTGGACTGGATGTCCGATTTGCTCACGGGAGTGTTTAATGCTATTCTGATTACCACTTTGCGACGGCATAAGGTCTTTCTGGTATAAATGTCACACAATAAAGATTCCTCGCTCACACAGATCCATTTCGTTCAGGCTTCTGTAAACTACGCTTTCTTCTGTGATCTTTCATTGTGTATTAATAAACACTATGCACGTTGCTCACAGGAGCACAAAAAATGTTACTGTTTTCGATGAGCAGTACACTGAATATAAACCCAAAATTGAAATGATAAAATGAAGAGCAACCAAGCAAACTTTAGTTCTGTGTGACGCAACGTATTCTATCGTTGGCGCATAACTTTCATTTCATTACAACTAATATAGGATCCATTCTTACCGTAGTACTTACAGTTCTATGATAAATGCACACACGTGCATTGTAGCACACACCACTACGGTCGCAGGTTCTAATCCTGCCTCGGGCATGGATGTGTGTGATGTCCTTAGGTTAGTTAGGTTTAAGTAGTTCTAAGTTCTAGAGGACTGATGACCTCAGAAGTTAAGTCCCATAGTGCTCAGAGCCATTTGAACCATTTCACTCCAATGCAGACATTATGAATACACTGAAGCCCCAATGAATCTGGTATAAGCATGCGTATTCAAATAGAGATATGTAAACAGGCAGAATACACCCCTGCGGTCCGCAACGCCTGTATAACACAACAAGTGTCTGGCGCCGTTATATCTGTTACTGCTGCCACAATGGCAGGTTATAAGGATTCAAGTGAGTTTTGAACGTAGGGTTATAGTCGGCGCACGAGCGATGGAACACAGCATCTCCGAGAAAGCGATGAAGTACGCAATTTCCCATACGACCATTTCACGAATGTACCGTGAATATCAGGAATCCGGTAAAACATCAAATGTCCGACATCCCTCCGGCCAGAAAAAGACCCTGCAAGAACGGGACCAACGACAACTGAAGAGAATCGTCTAAAGTGACAGAAGTGCAACCCTTGCTCAAATTGGTGAAGATTTCAATGCTGGGCCATCAACAAGTGTCAACGTGCGAACCATTCAACGGAATATCATCGATATGAGCTTTCGGAGCTGAAGGCCCAGTCGTGATCCCTTGATGACTGCACGACACAAAGCTTACGCCTCGCCTGGTTCCGTCTTCACCGACGTATGACACTAGATCCCTGGAAACACGTTACCTGGTCGGACGAGTCTCGTTTCAAATTGTGACGAGCTAATGGACGTGTAGGGGTATGGAGACGACCTCATGAACCCACGGAACCTAATGCCAGCTGGGGACTGTTCAAACTTGTGTAGGCTCTGTAATGGTGTATGGTGTGGGACGTGTGCAGTTGGAGTGATACGGGACCGCCGATACGTCTAGGTACGACTCTGACAGGTGAAACGTACGTATCCATCCTGCCTGATCACCTGCATCCATTCATGTCCATTGTGTATTCCGAAGGACCTGGGTAATTCCAGTAGGACAATGCGATACCTCAAACGTCCAGAAAAGCTACGAGTGGCTCCAGGATCACTCTTCTGAGTTTTATCACTTCCGTTGGCCACTAAACTCCCCAGACATGAACATTATTGAGCATATTTGGGATGTGGCTCTGAGCACTATGGGACTCAACTGCTGAGGTCATTAGTCCCCTAGAACTTAGAACCAGTTAAACCTAACTAACCTAAGGACATCACAAACATCCATGCCCGAGGCAGGATTCGAACCTGCGACCGTAGCGGTCTTGCGGTTCCAGACTGCAGCGCCTTTAACCGCACGGCCACTTCGGCCGGCATATTTGGGATGTCTTGCAACGTGCTGCTCAGAACAGTCCTCCAACCCCTCGTACTCTCACGCATTTATGGACAGCCCTGCAGGATTCATGGTGTCAGTTCCCTCCAGCACTACTTCAGACTTTGGTCGAGTGCATGCCACGTCGTGTTTCTGCACTTATGCGTGCTCGCGAAGGGCCCTACTCGATATTAAGTTGGTGTAACAAATTCTTTGGCTCTTCAGTGTATGATTCCATAGTGGTTGTGATGTAGCGTTGCGTCACCACTGGAGATGTGCATTTGCGATACGTCAGTCTCATGAACGAGATGTCAGTCATTATTTGCTGACGTCATATTTCGTAGTCCACTTGTCTGGATCTCTATGACCCGTGGAATGCCTCGTTATGGTCCCATTACCGGCTGCAATTTCACGATACGACAAACATCCGCAACTGAGTAATATGGCATCATTTGGCGTAACCGAGGCGTAACCGAGGCGTACGGATCTCTCATTCAACGTTTAGCGCCGGCAGATAACGACGCAACGCGTTCAATGCTCCTCTAAAAGCCTCTGTACTTACGCCCGATGCTGCTGCACATAGAGCGTCGCTCAGCTCTTGCAAACGCTACTGCTCTGTGGCACTAGCAATTTAAATGCCGCGTTACCCTGCATAGTGGTTAAGTAGAGGACATTCATTCGGGAGGACCAGCACTCAGTTCCGCGTAAGGGCATTTAGATGTACAATGTTCCTGGATTCCCTTCATCTACCTCTATATCTACGTAAGTAGTATGCAGTTGAGGTTTTAGTGCCTGGTAGAGGGTTCATCGAACCACCTTGAGAAAATTTCTCTCACTCTACTATCGAACAGCGCGTGGGTGAAACGAATATTTAAATGTTTTCTTACGAACTCTGATTTCTCTAATTTTATTATGATTAACATTTCTCCCCATGTAAATAATGTGAATCACGATCACAAGTATTGCTGATCAGTGCAGGACCAAGACCCGGCTGGAATACTGGAAGAGATGTCTGCTATCCAAAGAAGGGCGGAGTGTTTCATCACGCAATCTCTTACTAACCACGACATCTTTACGGAGATGCACAAACAACTCCACTTGCAGTCGTTACTACAGATTCATTGTGCACTATGAAGATGTTTACAGTTGAAATACCGAGAGCATGTGCAGCAGGAATATATGAGCAATATGCTACTTTTGCCCATACACCTTTCGCGAAATGACAGTTCATACTGATGAGGTGTACCGATAGTCTTCGTTTCCACGCACCATTCGCCAATGGAGCAGGAACAGACACGGGGGAGGAGAGGGGCGGAGGGTGTAATGATAGTGGTACCACACGCACCCTTCGCCACACACCGAGAGATGGTTAGTGGCGTAGACACGCAGGTTCAGATAGTAGATATAGCTGTATAGATGAAATGGCAGGGAGCTTGGACCTGGGAATGGTAAGCTGGTGAGCCAGTATGTGATAAGCTTTTAATAATAATTATTTGCCTCAATGGCATTTTAACAATTAAAATACACTACTGGCCATTAAAATTGCTACAGAGAAATGCAGATGTTAAACGGGTATTCATTGGACAAATATATTATACTAGAACTGACATGTGATTACATTTTCACGCAATTTATGTGCATAGATTCTGAGAAAACATTACCCAGAACAACCACCTCTGGCCGTAATAACGGCCTTGATACGCCTGGGCATTGAGTCAAACAGAGCTTGGATGGTGTGTACAGGTACAGCTGCCCATGCAACTTCAACACGATATCACAGTTCATCAAGAGTAGTGACTGGCGTATTGTGACGAGCCAGTTGCTCGACCACCATTGACCACACGTTTTCTGTTGGTGAGAGATCTGGAGAATGTGCTGGCTAGGGCAGCAGTCGAATATTTTCTATATCCAGAAAGGCCCGTACAGTACGTGCAACATGCGGTAGTGCATTATCCTGCTGAAATGTAGGGTTTCGCAGGGATCGAATGGAGGTTACAGCCACGGGTCGTAACACATCTGAAATGTAACGTCCACTGTTCAAAGTGCCGTCAGTGCGAACAAGAGGTGACCGAGACGTGTAACCAATGGCACCCCATACCACCACGCCGCATGATACGCCAATACGGCGATGACGAATACACGCTTCCAATGTGCGTTAACCGCGATGCCACCAAACACGGATGCGACCATCATGATGCTGTAAACAGAACCTGCATTCATCCGAAAAAATAACGTTTTGCGATTCATGCACCCAGGTTCGTCGTTGAGTACACCATCGCAGGCGCTCCTGTCTGTGATGCAGCGTCAAGGGTAACCGCAGCCATGGTCTCCGAGCTAATAGTCCATGCTGCTGCAAACGTCGTCGAACTGTTGGTGCAGATGGTTGTTGTTTTGCAAACGTCCCTATCTGTTGACTCGGAGATCGACACGTGGCTGCACGATCCGTTACAGCCATTCGGATAAGATGCCTGTCATCTCAACTGCTAGTGATACGAGGCCGTTGGGATCCAGCACGGCGTTCCGTATTACCCTCCTGAACCCACCGGTTCAATATTCTGCTAACAATCATTGGATCTCGACCAAATCGAGCAGCAATGTCGCGATACGATAAACTGCATTCGCGGTAGGCTACAATCCGACCTTTGTCAAAGTCGGAAACGTGATGATACGCGTTTCTCCTCCGTACACGAGGCGTCACAACAACGTTTCACCAGCCAACGCCGGTCAACTGCTGTTTGTGTATGAGAAATCCGTTGTAAACTTTCCTCATGTCAGAGCGTTGTAGGCGTTGCCACCGGGGCCAACCTTGTGTGTATGCTCTGAAAAGCTAATCATTTACGTATCACAGCATCTTCCTGTCGGTTAAATTTCGTGTCTGTAGCACGTCATCCTCGTGGTGTAGCAATTTCAATGGCCAGTAGTTATTTTATCCAGTCTCAGCAACTGTAGTCCTATATAACGAAACAATAATGAACCAGTTGCATAAAATAGATTTAATTTCTTTACCTATTTTGGGCACGTAGTGCCCTTCTTCACAAGGTTATAAGTACAGCATTATTTGCCAATGATGCAACTTATTGTTGACACTAGCAAATACGATAGGTATAACCTTCTGAACAAGGGCACTAAGTGCCCGAAACCGGTAAAGAAATTAAATTTATTTTACGCAACTGGTTGCTTATTATTTCGTTATATTGAGGAAACAAACAAATCGAAAGTGTTTTTATATCATCGACCAAAATGTCGTTGAAATTATGACAGTGAAAATGACAACGTTTACGAAAAACTTTACAAATCCTTACACTTGCACGTCGGATAAAATAAACTGTAAGAGAATAATTGTTATCAATTTTATAAGTTTCCGGGCAATAACTGACAAACGACATGAAAACAAATGATGCGTTAACGTACGGCTTCTACCTGAGCTGCCTCGGACATCACTGGGTCACTTCAGATCTAAGACAGACACCCAGTAAAAATAAAATCAGATGACCAGAACTCTCGCACACAGGAAGATCGTACAAGGCCCTTGCAAAACTTAACTAATCATCTCAAATTTGCTTATTTAGAGTAGCACCTCAAATATTTTTGAGTAAATCATTAGCTGTCAATCTAGAATTTCTACTACTGTCAGTAAAAAACATATTACAATATACGTGGAACAGCGAATTATCGAACAGCTTGAAAACGTTGCTGAAAATATTATTACAACCAGCAACTACAGACACCAATAGTGAATTACTCAAAGTTGACAGATGTCCATCTAGAACGTCAGTACATGTACAGGTGAAGGTAATACAGCCGAAATAAGCTTATATACGAAAATAAAATATCACGCAGCATACTGTTTTTCAGTTCTCTGCATCTGAAGCTTGCCTACCTCGTCGTAATAACCTTGGATTAAAGAAATTACTGTAGCAAAGAAACAATGGAAGCGCTTTCCGGTGTATATTATGGCCGTTAAACGAAAGCACATAATTTAAAAATTAATATATTTCAAATAGATGGATGCAGACATGAGACTTCCACTAAGCAATCAACATTAAAATATAAAATTGTGTTTGCCCTTTACAAGAAGGTTCATAGTAGCTCGGGCATGGACTATTGATACAGAATACTGATCGACATAAAAATCTAAGACAAATGTAACTGTCACTGAAGAAAGGTAAGAGGCACTTTACGCGAGAACCCAAACTGAATTTCGCTCAACGATCAGGGAGTTTCGCAAACGCCAAGGGCCTTTCAGGTCCTTTGGCTTCATGTAACAGAGGCCCTCATCGTTTTCTTGGCACGTCTGTGTTTGACTGTAAGTTGATCAGGACAGAACAGCTTTCAGAATCAAGGCAGCAGAAATAAGAAGCGTACCGATTCAAATAATGCAAAACAGCGGTCATACCCTCCGATGAAAACAATAATCCTTGGACGGCTGCGTGGACAATGTTTCCACATCCGTCCGAATCGAACCTTAGTCTTCGGTGAGTGACCTCAGTTTCTTACTAAACAGGAGAATCACGGTGAGATCTGGAAGGACCGTTGAGTGAGTTCGGCGGGTGACTCCGCGTCCTCTCGCGCGACGCCGACCAAACAGCCTTTGCTTGGGAACACCGAAACAAAGAAGTTTCATGACCTAAAGGAATCGATTCTAATGAGCGCACTTCTCAGTAGATGCAAATGTAATAACAAAAAATTTAATACCTGCAAAGGAACGTGGTAAAACTGCAAAATTTCCTGAACAGCACAGAAAGTACAAAATACAGTTACATTGCATCGAACTGAAGTAGGTCACAAAATGCGAAGTACTGGGAGCGGTCCGAAACCACTACTCATTCGCACAGTCCACGGAAGAGCAGAGGCGCCGAGCGGGAGACCAGTCAGCCTCGTCCACCCCCATCCGTCACTGTCAACGGATACGCATGCTTTAGAGCCATACCCTGTCCTCTCGCAGGCCGCCGATCCCATAAAAAGCGCATCTGTCACTGGCTCCTTCGGGGTGGGCGTCGCCCACCGGCATCGAGGTATGCTGCAGTTTTGCACACAGGGGTCAGATCACAGGCGTTGCTCATCCTTAAAAGCGACTGCCGCATGGGAATAACAGGTGAAGGAAGATGTCACATTGCAAAGGCACAACTTCCCCCATCGTTCTATTAGTATCTAATTCACTCACAATGGTGAGCACTCCGCAAGCACAGCCCTCTCTGAAGCGACATACAAGGGCATGCTGATAGGTGATGCCTCCGAATTATTTATGTGAAAGTTCAAAGCTGTTTAAATAAAACAAACGTTATTGACAGTCTACGATTATATTCTTCACGTCTACAAATTTGCAACCCTCTACCTCTAGAGGGCACCGAATTGTAGCGTGTAACATGGCGGTTTGTAAAGTAGCCATGTCGGTGAGTGAGACAGAGCGTGCTACAATCGAGTTTCGAATCCGAAGCTTTCGTCTACACCTGTAGCGCTCTCTCCTTCATCATGTCAATGCCGGGTCACATAGCAGCGCTGCGACATCTGCAATAATCTGGCAACCTTGCGTTTACTGTCATCGACCGTAGTCCACACACTCCCGACTTGGTTCCATACCATTCTATTCTGTTTCAGAAACCTGAAGGACATCTCCGAGGACTTCACTTTGGTAGTGATGATGTGGTGCAGGCAGAAGTGGTTGTAGCACCGTGAATAAAGTCAAACATTCTACAGTGACGGTATCAACAAAGCGCTCTCTCGTCGGGATAAATGACTTCGTCACCAGGGTGACTATGTTGAGGAATAAACACCCAGACACAAAGAATAAAACTGTAGAATGGTGATGTTTGTTCAATGTAAAAAGCTTTAAGAGTTCTCACATAAAAAATTCGCAGGCATTACTTTTCAGTACACCCTTGTATAATCTTCCTTAGCTGATAAAAGCTATCAACTAGCTGTGATACTCGTGTCACGTGGCCAGTGAAGTTAATTGTCTCATCAGCGAAAAGATTATTTATTTTAATAATTGTAGCTGTAACAACTAGGTTCAGAAAAAAATCTTGAATAAGATATGTGTTCCATATTCTCACTTTGAGAGCACGTCTTTTGTTACCAATACCTTTCTAGCATACAGTTCCATATATTAAAATAGGGAATAGTATTGAACTTAAGGGACAATGTACGTAAGGATACATGATGTTTCGTGGTCAGTGTTTCAGTCTACAGACCACTTTTAGAATCCCATGCAGGAATACACCCTGAGAGACGGCCATAAACAGTGTCCAGAATTTTTAACTGTCCTTGTTGTGAGCCACGTGGATTATTTTATGCGGCGTTTTGTAAATATCATCAGTTCGACACCCTCAAATGCTGTATAATATGTACTGCAGGTAAAAAAGGTATGACTACATATGCCACCTGGGAAATAGTAGATCTACTGATAATGGTTTCATTGTCTTGCACCAACAGATAGAGTAGTGGTAGTAGTGGCATTGTTACCAGAGTGCCATCTGTGTCTATGGAATGCTCGTAGCCAGAGCGTTTAGTGTAGTGTAAACGTGTGGAGATCTAAGTAGGCTGTTTAGGTTTTTACGTTGGTAACGCCACGTAGCGCTCTGTGTGAAAATCACTGATTGTGCTGTGTGCAGTCTGTGGCTGGTTGGCATTGCTGGAATTTTCGCTTGTGTACTGTTGGGCTGTTTGATGTGAACAGTGCGTAGCGTTGTGCAGTTGGAGGTGAGCCGCCAACAGTTGTGGATGTGGGGACAGAGATGCCAGAGCTTTGAGAGCGGACGATATGGACGTGTGTCCGTCAGAAAGAGAAAATTTGTAAGACTGGACATCATGAAGTGATACATATATGATGACTTTTGAACATTATTAGGATAAATACATTGTTTGTTCTATATCAAAATCTTTTACCTGCTAACGATGCCTATCAGTAGTTAGTGCCTTCCGTAGTTAGAATCTTTTGTTTAGCTGGCAGTATTGGCGCTCGCTGTATTGCAGTAGATCGAGTAACGAAGATTTTTGTGAGGTGAGTGATTCATGAAAGGTATAGGTTATTGTTAGTCAGGGCCGTTCTTTTGCAGGGATTATTAAAAGTCAGATTACGTTGCGCTAAAAATATTGTGTGTCAATTTAGTGATGATCAGAACAAGTAAAGAGAGAAATGTCTGAGTACGTTAAGTTTTACTCAGCTGTGTCTGTATCAAGTAAGGTAGAAGTTTACCAGCACAGTAATTCATAATTTTTCTAAAGGGACATGTCAGAGCAAGGGAGCAACCATGCTACGGAGACGCACTCGTTCTTTCTACAGCCAACTCAGCGAGTTTGGATTGAGTCAAATTATGGTTTTCCGAACGGCGGGATGGTCCTAAATGAGAACTGCCACACAAGTACGGTGTGCTGCGTCAGTTGGGCAACGATGCTAGTATCAGTGGTCACATGAACATTCTCACACTCGCAGACGTGGTTCTGGATGTCCACACAGCATAGACGCTCGCTAGGATCGTCTACTGTAGGGGCAGTAGTGACAGATCGTACAGCTACCGCAGCACGGATAAGAGGGCTTGTGAGTCCAGATGTGTGATCACGAACTGCTACGAACCGGTTATTGTCAATGGAACTACAGGCACGCACATCTCTGGCCCTCTTGAGTTCACGCCACAGCTTCGACGTGAACGGCTTGACTGGTGCTGTAAGAGGATCGCGTGGAAGATGGATGGCGTGTGGCGGTCTTCAGCTGGCTCTGAGCACTATGGGACTTAACAGCTATGGTCATCAGTCCCGTAGAACTGAGAACTACTTAAACCTAACTAACCTAAGGACAGCACACAACACCCAGCCATCACGAGGCAGAGAAAATCCCTGACCCCGCCGGGAATCGAACCCGGGAACCCGGGCGTGGGAAGCGAGAACGCTACCGCACGACCACGAGATGCGGGCGCGGTCTTCAGCGATGAAAGCATATTCTACTTAACGCAAGTAACGGTCGTTTGCGTTTGCGCGTACGAGGTAGACCTGATGAACACTGCCTCATAGAGTTCATACGTCCAAGACACACTGTCCTCAACCCAGAGCTTAGGGTCTCAGGTGTGATAAATAGCAACTCTCGAAATCTTTGTTGTTTTCAGGGTGGGTAGGGGGCAAGAGGGGAATTGCTATCCAGCGGTCAGTACGTACAGAATGTTGTTAGATCCGATGTTTTGCTGTTCATACAACAGAAAGGTGATGTGTTATTCAAACAGGATGATGCTCATCCACACATTTCCCGTGAGACTCTACGTAGTCTGCAAGACGTGCACAACTTCCCTGGCCAGCACGATTTGCGGAATTGTCTTCAATGGAGCAGGCGTGGGACATAATAGGACTACAAGTGATTTGTGCGACTCGTCGGCCAACAACTCTTACATCACTACGTGAACAGGTCGCGCAGGTGAGGCATAACGAATCCCAGGGCAGTATTCACCATGTGTATGTTCGACTGGATGCCACAGTCAGCACCCGCACTGCCGCCCATGGAGGTTACACAGCAGCAGCAGCACTCCGTCTTCAGGCCACAAGTGGCCCATCGGGACCATCCGACATCCGTATCATCCTTAGATTATATTACTTTCATTCCAATTGATCCGTAGTGAGGAGATCCTCCAGGATGTGGAACATGTCAGCTGAGGATGTGGATAGGAGGGACGTGTGGTCGCCACACCGCTCTCCCGGTCGTTATGAAGATTTTTTGTGATCGGAACCGCTACTATTCGGTCAAGTAGCTCCTAAATTGGCATCACGAGGCTGAATGCACCCCGAAAAATGGCAACAGAGCATGGCGGCCCGAACGGTCACCCATCCCAGTGCCGGCCACGCCCAACAGAACTCAACTTCGGTGATCTGACGGGAACCGGTGTATCCACTGCGGCAAGGCCGTTGCCTATGGAGGTTACACGGTGTGATAAAATGGGTGTTTCAGTATTAGCCGATACCTGGTACCTCAGAACTGTTTGTGCTATTGATCCGTAGGTGTAATAATTTCAAGTACACCTTAAGAATTATTGCACCAATAAATATTACGCCAACTGGATACCTCTAAAAGGGTGCACTGCTTTTTCGGCAGAGTATTAAAGCTATTTCGCGGATATTGTTAGTTCTTCAGTTACAGAGTTCTACAGTCAGTAAACGTCTTTTTATTTTTAAAACTAGTAACAATCTGTGGACGATAAAGCCATATTTTGACTACCATGCACCATCTTGGACTTTGAAACGAAAGGTGTTTTTACTATGGAAGTCGTGATATTTGTAAACGAACTGAGTTTATTTAATACACACAGCCACACATACAGTACAAATATATAAACATATGTATGTAAGTTCCACATCACCTCCTAGAACCTTGGACCGACTCCAACCACATTTTTTACACTTGTCACTTACTGTCTGGAAAGAATCCCTGCTAGGATAAGAACCACCTATCTGTCAGTGGGGTGGTGGTGCATGTGAAAAAGCAGCGCAACCCACTACGCCCGAATACCCTTGCTCTAGTCATCCAGTCTTAGAATAAGTGCACTTTGTGTCATGCAACAATCGTTACACATAACATCAAACCCTTTTCTCGCTGACAAGCCTCAAAATTGTTGAAGTGGAAAAATATTATCCCATCTATATATTCACTGTTCATGTAGTAAAACTGTCACACCAGACATGAAGCACTAATGTGTCTCTTCTTTACAGCTAACTGTATTCCCCACACAATTTGCAGAATATTCACACATACTAATGAATGTACAAACAAAATTACGTCATTGTACAGTGGATAGTTCAGGAGATACGACGTCATAGACACAGATGCGAGAATAGCTGCTGCTTCGTGCATGACATTCAAATTTATTACTTTGTTGCTACTAACTCTATTCGCAACACATTTCGCAGACAGTACCCACACATGTCGCTGAATTTACCCACAAAATTACATTATTGTGCGACACATACATAGTTTAGGAGAAAGATGGAGATGTACAGAGAGGAGATGGACCAAGAAAGAAAGGGATATATGGAATTAGAGCGGCGGACACAGGGTGAGAGGAGCAAATGAGAGTCGGAGAAAAAGATGGAACGAGAGAGGAGGGAGGAGCAAATAGACTAACAGGGAGAGGGGTTGGTGGAGATAGTCAGAGAGAGAGGAGAGGGGCAAGAGTATTTGGAAAGAGGGCGAGAGGTTGGGTGGAGGGATGGACAGAGAGGGGCACTGGAGGAGCTGCACAGAGAGGGTTGAAGAAGAAGATGGACGAGAGAGGGCGAAGCTGATGGTGGACTGCAGAAGACTGATATACACGCTCTGTCATCGGATAGTGATGTGCAGATATACAGATGGCGGTAGTATAGCTGGCACAAGGTATAAAAGAGCAATGCAATGGGTGATTAAGGCTCTCGACGAGATTGAACCCACACGACAGGAATTCACAACCAGTAAACGCGAAATAATACTTGGAGTTACACAATGCTTGGAGCTACACTATGCTGGAATCCAGAATGGTGTTGGTCTACCCTTAGCCTTGATGACTTCTTCCACTCTCGCAGACATACGTTCAATCAAGTGCTGGAAGATTGGTTGGGAAATGGCAGCCAGTTCTTCACGGAGTGCTGCACTGAGGAGAGATATCGATGGATGCCGGTGAGGCCTGGCACGAAGTCGGCGTTGCAAAACATCCCAAAAGTGTTCTGTAGGATTGAGGTCAGGACTCTGTGCAGGCCAGTCCATTACAGGGATGCTATTGTCGTGTAACCACTCCACCATAAGCGGTGCATTATGAACAGGTGCTCGATCGTGTTGAAAGTTGTAACCACCATGCCCGAATTGCTCTTCAACAGTGGGAAGCTAGAAGGTGCTTAAAACATCAGTGTAAGCCTGTGCTGTGACAGTGCACGCAAAACAACAAGGGGTGCCAGCCCCCTCCATGAAAAACACGACCACACCATAACACCACCGCCACCGAATTTTACTGTTGGCACTACACACGATGGCAGATGATGTTCACCTGGTATTTGCCATACCCGCACCCTGCCATCGGATTGCCACATTGTGTACCGTGATTCGTCACTGCACATAACGTTTTTCGATTGTTCAATCGTCCAATGTTTACGCTCCTTATACCAAGAGTGGCGTCGTTTGGAATTTACTGGCGGGATGTGTGGCTTATGAGCAGCCGCTCGACAATTAAATCCAAGTTTTCTCACCTCCTTACTAACTATCATAGTACTTCCACTGGATCCTGATGCAGTTTGGAATTCCTGTGTGATGGCCTGGATAGATGTCTGCCTGTTATACATTACGACCCTCTCCAACTGTCGGCGGTCTCTGTCAGTCAGCAGATAAGGTCGGCCTGTACACTTTTCTGCTGTACAAGTCCCTTGATGTTTCCAATTGACTATCACATCGGGAACAGTGGACCTAGGGTAGTTTAGGAGTGTGGAAATCTCTCGTACAGACGTATCACACATGTGACAGCCAACCACCTGACTACGTTCGAAGTCCGTGAGTGCCGCAGAGCGTCCCATTCTGCTCTCTCACGATGTCTAATGACTACTGTGGTCGCTGATATGGAGTACCTAGCAGTGGTTGGCAGCACAATGCACCTAATACGAAAAACGTATTTTTTGGGGATGTCCGAATGCTTTTGATCACATAGTGTAGACGCGTGGGACACTCCATTTAGGAAGTAGTCATGGAATTCAATATTCCGAGGGCGACCGTGTCAAGAGTGTGCCGAGAACACCAAACTTCAGGCATTACCTATCACCACGGACAACGCAGTAGCCGACGGCCTTCACGTAACGACCGAGAGCGGCGGCGTTTGCATAGAGTTTTCAGTGAAACAGACAAGCAACAATGTCTTGAAATAACCGCAGAAACCAATGGGGGCATAGGGTGAACGTATTAATTAGGATAGTGCGGCGAAATTTGGCGTTATTGGGCTATGGTAGCAGCCGACAGAGGAGAGCGCCTTTGCTAACAGCACGACTTTACTTGCAGCGCCTCTCCTAGGCTTGTGACTATATTGGTTGGACCCTAAACGAGTGTAAAATCTTGGCCTGATAGAATGAGTCCCGATTTCAATTGGTAATAGCTGCTGGAAGGTTTAGAGCGTGGCGCTGATCCAACGAAGTCTAGTTGTCAACAAGTCACGGTGCAAACTGTTGGTGCTTCCATGATGGAGTGGGCTCTGTTTACGTGGAATGGACAGGGTACTCTGATGAAACTGAAGCGACCATTGACTGGAAATGGATATTTTCGGCTAGTTGGAGACCATTTACAGCTATTCATGGATTTCATGACAATGTACCATGTCACCGGGCCACGACTGTTCGCAGTTGGTTTCTAGAACGTTGTAGACAACTCGAGAGAACGATTTGGCCACTGAGATCGTCGGATATAAATCCCACTGAATACTTATGAGACATAATCGAGAGATCATTTCGTGAACAATCTCCTGTATCGGAAGCAGTTTCACACTTATTGACGCCTGTAAATGCATCGTGGCCCAATATTGCTGCAAGGGACTTCAAACGATATGTTGAGTCCATGACACGTCCAACTGCTGCATACGCAGGAAAAAAGGATATCCAACATCACATTAGGAGTTATCCATAACTTCCGTCATCTCAGTGTGTACAAACACGAGCAGTACTCAGCTAGTGTATAAATTAATTTTGCTGTCTTCAAAATGGAAATTTGTGTCAACTGATAGTAGCTTCTATTTCAAATATTTGTTTGTAGCTGGCTCTTAATAATACTTCTTCCTAGCTGGAATTCCCTTACCGGTTGTATGTGGTACTGTGATAAAGTAACATAGACTATTACACATAATATTGTCAAGATTTTCTCCATTGTATCTCTCTTCATTTTCAACGGAATATATCCTTTTATTTCTATGTACATGGCCATGTTGCACCTCGGAATAGTATTTCGCAATAGGAAAACCACAACTTTTGAGGGAGTAATTTTTGTAATTTCAGAAAAACGCTAAAGCGTAGCTAAAACGAAGTCAAAAATTTCAAATTCGATAAAAAAATGTAATATGCTTTCATTACAGTGCTGACTAGTGGCTAAAGTCTGAGAAGTGTTGCAAGATAACACACTCTCCCCTAAAAATAATTACAGTTTGTACCAATCATTTCACACTTACAGCATTCTCTCTGTATACTAATTATTTCACAGCACTCATTCTCTCTGGGAACACGCATAAGATTTAACGTAACGACCATTTATTTAGATAACTGCAATTTTTACCAGTTAATAAGCACACATGTTTTAATGGCTTCAGTGCCCAATAAAATTTTAACCCCGTTCGTCACGTTTCAGGTCATACAAAATTAACGACTGTGACTGCACAGCACATCATGTGGAATTTATGCCATAGGAAAAATGTCTCATTTCTCAGAAAAAACTCAAAATTTTTGTAGATGTCTTACGCGACTGATGATGACGTTTTACGAATTAATTTGATTTCCCATAAAAAAAAAGTTTAGTGCAATCTTACCAAAAGCGAATGGAGCTCCAGGGTACATGACCTCTCGTCACAAGAGACTACAGACCGAGTGCAGGAGACGAGAGCCACAAATCATCCCTAGTTACCAAAGAGCACGAAATACAACTAGCCAAATGCAACGGTATCCAATCAGCTTCATATTTCTACTAACACAATTGGTAGATTACCCTTTTGGTTAATCTGGTTTCGAAATAATTTACACAATCACCGGATTAGTAAATTTCAAAAGTAAGTAAAAATATTCCCTCCTCTACTCTCCAGTAGGGCTGAAGTCGACATTAGATTAGTAAAGTACCGGTTAATGGCTCTTATAAAATAATCATATACTGTCATGTATGTGGCTCAAGTTATGTACCACGGTCTGATATCCACGCTCCAACTTAGATACTAACAATTTCAACGACTCACATTTTCCATACATATAGATTTGATATTCACGCAGATAATATGGAAAAGGAGCAGGCATGCAAGAAATGAAATACGCTCTAAGACCAAGGAAACGGCGCACCACGAAGGAATTATCAAATTCTCTCTTCGCAGAAATAAATTTAGGTATGTAGTATTTAAATGTGACAACTTTGCCTTTATTTCTTTCTTTCGTTCTTGGTGTTCTACGCTCTAGAGATTCTTGCGTCACGTAATGAAGAAAGAATGGATATGGGTGTACTTTTTTGTGAGATTCTCTCGTTCCAAGATCACTGCCTTTAAAGTCAATCTTTTGAGAGTAATTACAATTTGGTTTTCTGGGAATGGATTTGGAAATTTTTCTGAAATATTGAAAAAAAATCTATGTGTAATTTTTGTCTGTTTAATGGCATTGACGAGATATACCTATAGTTTAAGAACAACAGCGCTAATAAGGCTGAGTCAAGGTTAATTCATTTATTAATGAAAACCCACGATTTAATTCGAAAAACTGGAGACTATGCATAAACTACAGGTAATCTATGTAGGAATAAAATAAGAAATCTTTCGTAATAATCCTTACCTTGTTCGTTTCTCTTCGCTTTCCTTCGATGTAGACACATTTAGTTTCCTTTTCCTAATTCGAAATTCAGTTTCAATAATAATACTTTCACAAACTCTAACACAGGCTTCTTCCCTGTCGATTTTACTCTGCAGCATTATACAGGTTGCTACAAAAAGGTACGGCCAAACTTTCAGGAAACATTCCTAACACACAAATAAAGGAAAGATGTTATATGGACATGTGTCCGGAAACGCTTAATTTCCATGTTAGAGCTCATTTTAATATCGTCACTATGTACTGTACTTCCTCGATTCACCGCCATGATTTAATACTGGGTACTCTACATGTGCTGCTAGAACATGTGCCTTTACAAGTACGACACAACATGTGGTTCATGCACGATGGAGCTCCTGCACATTTAAATCGAAGTGTTCGTACGCTTCTCAACAACAGATTCGGTGACCGATAAATTGGCCGGCCGCTGGTGGCCGATCGGTTCTGGCGCTACAGTCTGGAACCGCGCGACCGCTACGGTCGCAGGTTCGCATCCTGCCTCGGGCATGGATGTGTGTGTTGTCCTTAGGTTAGGTAGGTTTAAGTAGTTCTAAGTTCTAGGGGACTTACGACCTCAGCAGTTGAGTCCCATATTGCTCAGAGCCATTTGAACCGATGAATTGGTAGAGGCGGACCAATTCCATGGCCTCCACGCTCTCCTCACCTCAACCCTCTTGACTTTCATTTATGGGGGCATTTGAAAGCTCTTGTCTACGCCACCCCGGTACCAAATGTAGAGACTCATCGTGCTCGTATTGTGGACGGCTGTGATACAATACGCCATTCTCCAGGCTGCAACAGCGCATCAGGGATTACATGCGACGGAGGGTGGATGCATGTATCCTCGCTAACGGAGGACATTTTGAACATTTCCTGTAACAAAGTGTTTGAAGTCACGCTGGTACATTCTGTTGCTGTGTGTTTCCATTCCATGATTAATGTGATTTGAAGAGAAGTAATAAAATGAGCTCTAGCATTGAAAGTAAGCGTTTCCGGACACATGTTCACATAACATATTTTCTTTCTTTGTGTGTGAGGAATGTTTCCTGAAAGTTTGACCGTACCTTTTAGTAACACCCCGTAGATACTGCGATCGTAATGCTGTATGATATCTATTAGGCAATACCCATTGCAGAAATACATTCTTATTCAAGTATTTCATTTGTTTATACTGATTGTCCCGCGATACCTATTTTTGTTATACTGTCATAAGCATCATAAATAAAACTCTCTTTCATTCTGCAGCAAAATGTTAACCGAAGCCCCGTTTCAGTCTTCTACATCTACATATACATTTATACTCCGCAAGCCACTCAACGGCGTGTGGCGGTCGGCACTTTACGTGCCACTGTCTTTACCTTTCTTTCCTGTTCCAGTATGCTTCTCGGGAAGAACGACTACCGGAAAGCCTCCGTGCGCGCTCGTATTTCTCTAATTTTATATTCGTGATCTCCCCTGGAGGTATAAGTAGGGGGAAGCAATATATTGGATACCTCATCCAGAAAAGCATCCTCTCGAAACCTGGACAGCAAGCTACACCGCTATGCAGAGCGCCTCTCTTGCAGAGTCTGCCACCTGAGTTTGCTAAACATCTCCGTAACGCTATCAAGCTTACCAAATAAATCTGTGACGAAACGCGCCGCTCTTCTTTGGATCTTCTCTATCTCCTCCGTCAACCCGACCTGGTACGGATCCCACACTGATGAGCAATACTCAAGTATAGGTCGAACCAGTGTTTTGTACGCCACTTCCTTTGTTGATGGACTACACTTTCTAAGGTCTCTCCTAATGAATCTCAACCTGGTACCCGCCTTACCAACAATTAATTTTATATGATCATTCCACTAGAAAATCGTTCCGCACGCATACTCCCAGATATTTTACAGGAGTAACTGCTACCAGTGTTTCTTCCGCTATCATATATTCATACAATAAAGGATCCTTCTTTCTATGTATTCGCAATACATTACATTTGTCTACGTGTAGGGTCAGTTGCCACTCCCTGCACCAAGTGCCTATCCGCTGCAGATCTTCCTGCATTTCGCTGCAATTTTCTAATGCTGCAACTTCTCTGTATACTACAGCATCAACAGCGAAAGCCGCATGGAACTTCCGACACTATCTACTACGTCATTTATATATATTGTAAAAAGCAATGGTCCCATAACACTCCCTTGTGGCACGCCAGAGGTTACTTTAAAGTCTGTAGACGTCTCTCCATTGAGATCATGCTGTGTCCTGTTTGCTGAAAACGGACCAATCCAGCCACACAGCTGGTCTGATATTCTGTAGGCTCTTACTTTATTTATCAGGTGACAGTGCGGAACTGTATCAAATGCCTTCCGGAAGTCCAGGAAAATGGCATCTACCTGGGAGCCTGTATCTAATACTTTCTGGGTCTCATGAACAAATAAAGCGAGTTGGGTCTCACACGATCGCTGTTTGCGGAATCCATGTGGATTGCAACAGAGTAAATTCTGGGTTTCCAGAAACGACATGATACGTGAGCAAAACAAATGTTCTAAAATTCTACAACAGATCGACATCAGAGATATAGGTCTATATTTTTCCGCATCTGCTAGACGACCCTTATTGAAGACTCGGACTAACTGTGCTCTTTTACAATTATTTGGAACCTTCCGTTACTCTAGAGACTTGCGGTACATGGCTGTTAGGAGGGGGGCAAGTTCTTCCGCGTACTCTGTGAAGAATCGAATTGGTATCCCGTCAGGTCCAGTGGACTTTCTTGTGTTGAGTGACTTCAGTTGCTTTTCTGTTCCTCGGACACTTATTTCGATGTCAGCCATTTCTTTCGTTTGTGCGAGGATTTAGAGAAGGAACTGCAGTGCGGTCTTCCTCCATGAAACAGCTTTGTAAAAAGGTGTTTAGTATTTCAGCTTTACACATGTTGTAGGGAAGCAGCATTCTCACGCCTTATAAAATTCACAGCAGTATTTCCATTGTGTGCCAGCCTAGTCCGCTGTAACAATCTCTGACGTCATAAATGTTGCGCAGTACTTTAAAAATCAAGTAAATAACCTGAAACGTTTCTAGCATTTTCTGGTTTTTGTCTTAAAAATTAAGGAAGCAAGATAGATTAAGTAGGCGAATAAATAAAGCTAGGATGTTTAAATTTAAGTAGAATGGAGATCCGCTATAATCATAAAGATGTGACCAGTTTCAACTGAATAACTATAAAACTGTAGCGATAGCGTATCTCCAAAGGGCAAGTTCAGAGCTCGTCTACTGCGTGTAGTGTAATTAAATTAATTCTCTCGCCCAAAATATTTGACTTAGCCACGTCAGACGTTTATTATGATTACTTACCTGTGTGATGATTGCACATTTAAATTGAGAGCTTCATCAGCCATCAGCAAAGGAAGCAATGATTTATTCGATAACTTAAAGTGTTGCATTACTAGCCCAGCGGCTAGTCGGGAGAGCGGATTTGATCAGGCGTTCCCTTAGCTGTCCACACCGCGGCTTTATATATAAGAACGCTGCATGAAAAGAAAGGCCCCAGTTCTCTCCAGACGCTGATTAGCGCACCACCTGTGCCGGGATTCGTGTCACGTCGGTATCATTTCTGTAAACAGTCTCAGCTGCCGTAATAAGTTACTCGGGATACGCGTAGCCACGAAATCGTTTTCGAGTGAAGTGTTAATTCTGGGATGACTTTAATGATCTATCTTCAGTTAGCGTATGTCGTATTTTCACGTGCCACCATGGGACAGACTTTCTACAATTATTTAGCACATCGTTTGATGATCATTATCATCAAATTATGGCCAGCATTCACTTAAACATTTAGTTTGCACAATTATAGTTGTATCAGCGCATTAGACTCTGAACTGCTCTGGTAGTTGGATGGTGTGGATTCTTTTTGGTCTGTGACTTTCAGAATATAGTGAACATTTTAGAGAAAATGGTTTTTGATTACGACTCCCAAACAATCTCCTAATTCCTCAGAGCTATAGGCTGTAGCTATAAATATATTTCTCTGATGAAGTGGGCACTAGGAATTCTAATTACAGGCTTCACGTTTCGCTAATCACTTTCTGGTTGCCAATATAGTAGTTAGAGAGCCAGTGTTGAGAACGGCAAACAGCATTAAATAAATAACAGGAACACATTTATAACAATTATTCCACCCGCCGCCCCACATATGTTGCTAATTGGCTGGGAAAAACAAAACATTTAGTATGACAATTATTCCACCCACCGCCGCACATATGTTCCTAATCGGCCAGGAAAAAACTGATTAAAAGTGAAAGTGATTTTTTGAATATTCGGATTTGTGAGTGAAATGTGACACGCAACTGAGTTATAGAGCAGTAATAGTGTTACGTGTGTATGTGGACGACGCAATTGGATTAACAACGCAGCTGGATTGACGGAACTGGCACTGAGTCTAGCGGCGCTGCCGGCATCGCGAGAAGCCAGTTTCGCCTCACCAAAGTCGTCCGCTGGAGCAACCGGAGCCGCGCCTGCAGTTGCGGGCCATGCAAACACACTGCATCCGTCGCATTGGCGTCTGCAGTTCAACGCACCGTGTTGCATCAGTAATCCTCGTACGCCGCGCCAGCAACGCCATACGTCGTGCAGAAGGAACTAAGTTAAGTGAAAAGATGTTAAAAATTTTACTAACCTGCACTAAAAGACTGTCAACGATGGAACCGCCAGAAGAAGCTGAGGTTAAATTTAAATCAGAACCTATGTCTGTTGAGGGAACTGTAAATCCAGACAACGGTTCAAGTGTAAATATGCAAGAAAATAGTAATGTTAAAGTGAAATATGAAGTATTGTCTCCTGACAGTAGCGTGAAAAGGGGCAATGATTCAATAATAGAGACCCCTGTAGTAAATGAGAAATCAGAAATTTTTAAGTTATTGGATGATAGCTTCTCTGATGAATTATGAATGAAACAGTCATCAGAGATGGTAGAGTTTAAAAAAGGAGAAGTTAGATATGACTGATCAATCAGAAGTTTCATTTAGTTTTGATGATTCTGGTGTTGGAGCTAGTTTTTCGTCACCTGAGTGTGATAAAAAACCAGCTAGTGAGCAACACAAAGATACTGGGACTATTGATTTAAATGTTATATTACAAGCAATAGCTCCCAGTAATGCTGAATTAAAGTCTGAAATAACTGAGGTCAAAAGCAGTAATGCAAAAATGTCAGGCAGTAATGCTAGAATGACAGCTGAGTTAAAATCTGATATAATTGAGGTAAATAACAGGATTGAGGCCAGCCAAACCAATTTATTAAACGGTTTGAGGCAAAGGACAATAAATTATAATCCAATAAAGCTGAATTAGAAACTTCCTTCAAGACTGGCTGCAATAAGTTGAAAGAGGATCTGGACAGTTTAAAATATAAAATTGATTACAACCATGAGGATATTAAGGAAAAGGTTGCTCAACAGTTATCTGAGATGTATAAAACACTAAAATCCGAAGTTGCTTAGGTTCGCAAAGACTTCCAAATGGAAGATGTGAAGCTGGAGCACAAGTTAACAGAAAAGATTGAAGTGGAATCTGAACTATGCTCAGATAGGTTTAAAGATGTTAATATAAAAGTAAAAATATGTCAAGCAGAAGTAGACACAATCAAAACTGCTACTAGTCATATTGTGCAAAGAGTAGATAATGTTGAAATGAGAGTAGAAAATATTAGTACTAACATTGCTAACATTGAGAGTAAAGTAGCTTCAGTAACTTCTGGTAATGGTAGTATACAACAAGTTGTAGCTGCAAACGCCGCTTTTATCGGGTGTCGGGAGTTCTTGCGGTTCGATCCAGATAAAAATATCCACCCGCTAGATTTCTGGAACGATTTTGAAGATGTGATTCCACCAACTTGGAATGAACGAGAGAAAATCTCATTTATTAAAAGCCATTTAGCACGTGACGCCATGCATTGGTCAGCTGATGTTATGTTGAAGTGTAAAACATTAGCGAAATTTAAAACAGCTTTCATTAATGAGTATTGGTCTAGTAATAAGCAAAATGAAGTGTTGAGAGAATTTTGGAGTGGAAAACGCTTCAATGTAGGCAAGGAATCTATTAAAGAGTATGCCAGGTCATGGATCTCACGTTTGTCACATTTGGCCGAAAAGCTAAAACCTGAAATGATAATACTAGGTTTTGAAGCCAAACTGCCATGGTATTGGCAAACTAGAATTATATCTACCCCTAGAGACAATCTGGATCGTTTCATTGAATATTTGGAACGAGTAGAGCGTGCGGCTGCCAATGAGGAGCAAGCACGGAATAACAGAAATGCTAATAACACTAGTAGTAATTTTAAGAACGAGCAGAATGGCAATGTAAACATCAGAACAGTAGGTGTTCGCCATCCTAAGAGAGGTAGGAATTGGAGAAATAATTATCAGAACCAACAATGGCATCCAAATGATAGTAATTTTGTTCCGAACAAAATTATGCAGGTAAACAACAGTGCGGAAAGCAATGCTGTGCCAGTTAACTATAATGGAAATAAAGGAAACAGTAGTAGGCCAAGGCAGGAAAACTAGTTCCCGTCTATGAGGACACTGGCGCTCACCAGGCGGTTACTTTTCCTAAGCCAGTAATTACAGTAATTGGTAAGACAGATCAGAATACTCAGACTGAACATGTGGATGAGGGGTCGGTAGCATCTAAGGATACAGCAGAAATATTAGATCACTGACAGTATTTAATAGATACCATGTTAGAGACGCTTTCTAAGTGGGAAGAGAAAGATAAGGCGCAGCAGTGCAACGGTAGGGAAAAGCTACAAAATACTGAATTGTCAGGTGAAGAAGCAGAAGAAATTCATGCTTATATTTACGATGAGGATGATGTGCTCTTATCTAAAGTGCCTGTGCAGGATGTTGATGCTGTACTAATAGATTTAGGACAGGAGGTAAGTGAGGATGTAGAGGATAGAATGTTATGGGTCGATGAACCCAGTAGCTGTTACCAGTTGTCACTTGAGAAGGAATCCGACGATAATAGTGAAAGTGGTTTAGCTGTAACTAGTGTTATGCCCGGTTGGAGGGCAGAATCGCTCAGACTACAGTAATTTGGGTCATGTTCAGCAAACTACATGTAATGAAGTCGTGCGGTGTTTCGATTTCAAATTAATAGGCCGATTGGAAAAGGCAGCTTAAAATGTAATTCAGGAAAACCCTACACACTTTGACCTAAATGTAATGAAGACAGATGTCGATCACTTCAGTTGGAGACAAATCCAACAGGAACTATTGGATGAGTTTGAGGAACCACCTGTGCAACCTAGAATAAGCCACCCTATAATAATAGTGAATATGTTGGGTATCAATGTACGTTGTCTCTTAGACAATGGAAGTGAGGTGAGTGCCATATCTCAGTCCTTCTTTGATGCATTACCTGGTAAAGACAAGCTTAGGTAATGAGGGTATCAGGACTAAGAATAATTGGTGCTACTGGCAAGGTGTCAAAAACTGTAAAACAAGAAGCTTTGCTGCCCTTTAACATTAATGGTAATTTAATTGATCATCCATGCTTAATTGTAAATAATCTCAGTATTGAGGTTTTAATTGGCATAGATTTCTTGTCAAAATATCAGAGTGTTGTTGACTTTGAAAGAAGCCAGTTAAAATTGGTCTTGCCGATAACTGGAGTAATTACGGTACCTTTTATTGATAAAGATGTAGTAACTAATGATGAAACTTGGGAGCTGCCTATACGAATTCTGAAAAATAGGAGATATTGGGACGAAGGTGTTGATCTTAGTAAAAGTAAGCTAAACGCAGACGAGAAGATGTTAAAGGGTAGGGCAAATATAAGAAAAAGAGCTTTGGAAAGGAAGAAGCGTCATGACGCAAAAGCTGTACCCACCAGTTTTGAAATAGGTCAGTTAGTCGTTGTCAAAACCAAGGAAAAATCAAAGAAAATAAATGCAGAAACAAAGAAATTCATGTTCGTATACCAAGGACCTTTCAGGATCATAGGAGAACACATGCCAATGCATATAGGCTAGAGTACCCTAAGAGTAAAAAGCTATTAGGTCTCAGGAACGTGATCGACCTAAAGAAGTTCACAGGTAGTGAATGAATTCTGTAGGGAGGAGGTTGTTCTGTAACCTCTAAACAGTGTGGCAGCTGTGCAATCCCAGCGGTGTGAGATCTTCTTTCCTTTTCGGGTCTCACTCATTCTTCGTCTTTCCTATCCACCAAAGTTTCGACTCCTCTGCAATAGAAAAATTTTCCGTCATGGCTATCAAGCCATGAGTTCTCTAACCATGCTATCCACCGATTAGTGAAGAAAATACCTAATGTGACAAACATAACAGTGACATAAACAGTAGAGAAGTATGATGTAATTAAGATACAAAGGTATTTGAGTAACAAGTATGTATAGAACCCTGGTAATATTATAAGTACAAAGTTGTTATTGGAAATGGTCCACCAACAGTAATTTAAAAAGACATACAAATTCGTGTACGAACAGGATCTGAAGTGGCAGTGAAACCTATTGTTTGCTGTAGAGCTAACTAATTAATAGTAAAAGAGATTTCTTAGTGCTATGAAAAATATGCAGATAAGTTGTAAGAATGAACTCACCTTGTGTAGCAAGGAATGGCAGTGTAATAGAATTGAACAGTGTTTGTGGTTGAGACGTGAAGGACACGTCCTTGAAATATTTATAAGGTTGGAGCTGGCCGTTATTTGGTGTAGTGTGGACAGGGCACACCTACACGTATTGAGGTTATGAGTTGGAGGCGTGAAGGCGACCATAAGTACCCTTATGTTAGATGAGACAGAGCAGCTCATGGTGTCCTATAGGTTTAAGGAATTTAGCATTACGCTCGTCCATAATTACTTAATGCATTTTAGTGGTAGGTCGAGAGAGACTACCTGTGGTTTCAGAGTCCGATCGAGTGGAAATGGACTGCCACGTGAGCAAACTGATCAGCTGCAATACACTATAGATATGAAATAAATGTGTTATCCTATGCGTTAAATGTTAATAGAGTGAGTGTTAAATAAGTACATACACTAGTAACATAATTGAGTAACATAATGGCAGACGTGAAACATTATTTATAGCTCAGAATAAATACACTTCAATGAAGTAAGTACATAATTGCAGATGTGGAACTGACACAGCAACAGAGGACCAATAAGTGGATTTAGTAGTCAACTAAACGTAGTGTGTTTTGAACACTCAGAACTGCTCTATTACCACAAGTTACTCACATGTACAAAGAAGCTGAGAAGACTACTACTAATCAAATATACTCCTACTATCTCTAAGAATAAGGTAATCGAAGATGAGTCAGCTAAGTAAATAAAATACAAATGTATCAGGAATGTACCGAGCATTGGTTTAGTGTTCCAGCCCAGAAATAATAAATTGAAATTAAATAGGATTTAAGATTGTATGCCTCGAGCATAAATTTTCTCTAGTACGTGACTAACGGCGTTTTGAGCCATTTGTTTACCGATTTTATGAGAGTTAAGTAACCGCGAGAGTAAAATTGAAAAAGTTCTGTTAACTCTCTTCCAGCAACATATTGAAAGATAAAATGTATATATCCCCATTTCATTGTGACCCACCCTGAGATATTAAGTGAACAGAGTCTGAGGCACTTTTTTTGTTTGTTCTACAGGACAAACCAGATAATGGCAGCCTGGTAGCTGCGTGAGAGCGTGGAGTGACTTGGACACAACTCACAATGATCCCTCTCCTTTCCCCATGTAATTTCGAGGGAACGTGAGGGACGCACACCATAGCAACTTCCCCTCCTCTACCCTTGTGAGTAGAAGTGTAGAACGCCAGCCAAAGCGGCTACAACCACGTGTGTAAAAATGAAATTGTAATGATTTGTGAAATTTTCTTTCAGGTTTAGAAAAGACTGCTAAGATATAATTATCTGTTTATGTATCATGAATAACTGTGTTATTTTCTTTGAATTTGTGTATGTAAAAATGTATTTAATGGATTTAAGATTTTCATAGTTTTACATATTTTATGTGTTTGTCTGTCTAAGGCAATATGTACGCAAAAGTGTTTCATTGATTTTGATTAAATTTTGAGTGATGATGTTGCTTAAAAGGCAGTGAACATGTCAGAAATTTAAATAATTGGAGTAGGTAATAAGTTTTCTTTCAATATTTCTATATGTTTATATTTAAATTTGAAATTTTCATAGGGAGTTAAGCTGTACTCTTGCTTCCCTTTTTGTAATAATTTTTTTTCTTTTCCATTTACATTCAAAAAAATTAAGTAGAGGGTGATGTAGGGAAGCAGCATACTCACACCTTATAAAATTCACATCAGTCTTTCCATTGTGTGCCAGCCTAGTCCGCTGTAACTAGCTCTGACGTCATAAATGTTGCGCAATACTTTAAAAATTAAGTAAATAACCTGAAACGTTTCTAGCATGTCAGGAGTAATACTAAATCAATATGTGTTGAATATCAGTTCAATAACTTTAACCATTTTCGAAATTAGGACGCTTTTCTATAAAAAATCATTGGCGCAACAGAAAATAGCTAGAAACTTAAAAATTTATATTTAGATTCCTTTTTATTCTGGATCTCACAAATTAAAATGTTAGTTGAAATTCATGATTTTCTGGTTTGTGTCTTAAAAATTAAGGAAGCAAGATAGATTAAGTAGGCGAATAAATAAAGCTAGAATGTTTAAATTTAAATAGAAGGGAGATCCGCTATAATCATAAAGATGTGAGACGTTTCAACTTAATAGCCATAAAACTGTAGCGATAGCGTATCTCCAACGGGCATGTTCCGAGCTCGTCTATTGCGTGTAGTGTAATTAAATTAATTCTCTCGCCCAAAATATTTGACTTAGCCACGTCAGACTTTTATTATGATTACTTGCCTGTGTGCTGATTGCACATTTTAAATTGAGAGCTTCATCGGCCACCAGCAAAGGAAGCAATGATTTATTCGATAACTTAAAGTGGTGCATTACTAGCCCAGCGGCTAGTCAGGAGAGCGGATTTGATCAGGCGTTCCCTTAGCCGTCCGCACCACGGCTTTATATATAAGAACGCTGCGCGAAAAGAGAGGCCCCAGTTCTCTCCAGTCGTGTCGCGTCGGTATCATTGCTACAAACAGCCTCAGATGCCGTAATAAGTTACTCGGGATATGCGTAACCATGAAATCGTTTTCGAGTGAAGTGTTAATTCTGGGATGACTTTAATGATCTATCTTCAGTTAGCGTATGTTGTATTTTCACGTGCCGCCACGGGACGTCTATTGTACCATTATTTAGCGTGGCGTTTGATGAACATTATCATCAAATTATGGCGAGCATTCACTTAAACATTTAGTTTGAAAAGTTATAGTTCCATCAGCACATTAGACTACGAACTGCTCTGGTAGTTGGATTGTGTGGATTCTTATCGATCTGTGACTTTCAGAATATAGTGAACATTTTAGAGAAAATGGTTTTTGATTATGAATCCCAGACAATCTCCTAATTCCTCAAAGCTATAAGTTGTAGCTATAAATGTATTTCTTTGATGAAGTGGGCACTAGGAATTCTAATTACAGGCTTAACGTTTCGCTAATCACTTTCTGGTTGCCAATATTGTAGTTAGAGAGCCAGTGCTGAGAACGGCAAACAGCATTAAATAAATAATAGGAACACATTTGTAACAATTATTCCACCCGCCGCCCCACATATGTTGCTAATCGGCAGGGAAAAACAAAACATTTTATATGACAATTATTCCACCCGCCGCCCCACATATGTTGGTAATCGGCCGGGAAATGCATCTTTCCTACATTACATTCTACAATAATAACAACTATTCCACCCGCCACCCCACAATGTCATCTTCTGTTTCAATGCCATCATTATCCCAGAGTGTCTGGATATGCTGTTTCGAGCCACTTTCTGATTTAACGTAAGACCAGAACTTCCTAGGATTTTCTGTCAACTCGGTACATAGAATTTTACTTTCCAATTCACTGAACGCTTCACGCATAGCCTTCCTTACGCTAACTTTGACATCGTTTAACTTCTGTTAGTCTCAGGGGTTTTGGCTGCGTTTAAACTTGCTGTGAAGCTCTCTTTGCTTTCGGAGTAGTTTTCTAACTTTGTTGTTAAACCACGGTGGGTTTTTCCCGTCCCTCACAGTTTTACTCGGCACGTACCTGTCTAAAACGCATTTTACGATTGCCTTGAAATTTTTCCATAAACACTCAACATTGTTAGTGTCGGAACAGAAATTTTCGATTTGATCTGTTTGGTAGTCTGAAAAATGTCTTCTATTACTCTATTTACTTCCGTATTCAGGGATGCTGCAACGGCCATACGATCACTGATTCCCTGTTCTGCGCTTACAGAGTCGAAAAGTTCGGGTCTGTTTGTTATCAGTAGGTCCTAGGTGCTATCTCCACGAGTCGGTTCTCTGTTTAATTGCTCGAGGTAATTTTCGGATAGTGCATTCAGTATAACGTCACTCGATGCTCTGTCCCTACCACCCGTCCTAAACATCTGAGTGTCCCAGTCTATATCTGGTAAATTGAAATCTCCACATAAGACTATAACATGCTGAGGAAATTTATGTGAAATGTATTCCAGATTTTCTCTCAGTTGTTCTGCTACTAATGCTGCTGAGTCGGGAGGTCGGTAAAAGTAGCCAATTATTAACCTAGCTCGATTGTTGAGTGGAACCTTCACCCATAATAATTCACAGGAACTATCCACTTCTACTTCACTACAGGATAAACTACTACTAACAGCGACAAACATGCCACCTTCGGTTGCATGCAATCTATCCTCTCTAAACACTGTCTGTGCCTTTGTAAAAATTTCGGCAGAATTTATCTCTGGCTTCAGCCAGCTTTCCGTACCTATAACGATTTCAGCTTCGGTGCTTTCTATCAGCGCTTCTCAGAGTTAAAAAGAGTTATGACTCATTTAATTGTGTATAATACGACTTCTTGTACGTATTTTATTTTAGTACGTTACAGCAAACATAACATATTAACATTACTTTGCACCGGCCGAAGTGGCCGCGCGTTTCTGGCGCTGCAGTCTGGAACCGCGAGACCGCTACGGTCGCAGGTTCGAATCCTGCCTCGGGCATGGATGTGTGTGATGTCCTTAGGTTAGTTAGGTTTAACTAGTTCTAAGTTCTAGGGGACTAATGACCTCAGCAGTTGAGTCCCATAGTGCTCAGAGCCATTTGAACCATTACTTTGCGAAACTTTGAAATCACGTTGGACATATGAAGTTTCGGAACGCATGAGGCAGGAACATACGAAGTTTTTGAAATTACAGTGCTTAATATCCACGGGGCCTGAGAAGTTACTGACATATCTCTTTTACCACATTACAAAGAATAGGACGAAGATTATCGAATGGGCGATATCTCCATTTCCGATATTTTGGACGTGTTGAGTTTTGGAGTTGTCCTCAACTAAACATCATTTACCTTTCATTTTAAATATGAAAGTTTTCAAAGAGAATTCTTTGTCATCCTAACGTCTAGTTACCGAGTAATATTGATAATGATGACAGGAGAGGAGATACTAGCTAATATCTATACTCAGGAACAATGGTATCAGGTGTCAGAACGTCTGGAACCACTGGCTTAGTTGGTAGAGCATTTGCCCGCAAAAGGCCAAGATTTTGCTTTCCTATAATGGTCCAGCACGTTGTTTTTAATATTTTTTAAATTGCATTTTACAAACTTTTTCTATCCTTTCTTTATGTGGACAGGTGGCTCAGTGGTGGGATGCCAGAATGTGTATACAGAGTGTCTGATCCCCAGTCTGCCCTAGAATTTTTATCTGTCTCCATTTCTTTTACATTTTTAACCACGGTAAATTTATAGCTAGTAAGTTTCAATTCAAAATGCCTAGAAAATATTCCCCGTTTTATATACAGTTTTGACTGAAGAATGTATAATAACGCGATTTAACTTTTATACGATTGATACAGTGTGACCTCCTGTACCCAAGAGTAAATATTGCTGTCAAGATGCAGTCCAAAGGGATTTTATCAGGTTCAGTGGGGATGTGGCCTGTACGGTGGTGTCAGCAGCGTCAAAGGTTGTCTAGATCACCGTTCTATTGTTCTTAGCAATGCGAACTGTCACTTTTAATCGCGAAGTGCACAGCAATCAGCGCCCGAGGAAGAGAGTGGTTTCTTTGAGACCTTTTCATGTCGATTCCAAGAATCGGTAAGTTTGACGTATCTTCTTCGCCAATCCCAAGAAAACCGCGAGATATCAATACTGTGTGTCGAGGTTCTGACCTCCACTGCTGAGGCAGACATATGAAACATCGGTGAAACCTACAATTATGGATAGAGGGATGTAAGGCTAAAGGCTAGGGCCCATGTACTGTCACGTTCATTTCCTGTTACTACCTTATTAACGTAAGTACCTCTGAAACATGTAAGCCTATGAAAATGACGATTTCAGTTAATCACAATACATACTGATTGAGATGTATCTTAATAACAGGGCAATAAAAACTGGAATTCCTTGATAAGAGTTCCAGCTAATCCAGAGTATGAAACAGCTCATAATTTAATTAATAGAGACGAGGCAGGCATTAAATAATAACAACTTCAGTTACGAAAAATTTGCAAATGCAAAACAGGCAGGTCTTCAATAATAAGAGCTTGAGTCAAAATACCCAATGCAAACAGGCAGGCCTTCAATAATAACATTATGAGTTAAGTAAAATTACTAAAAAGAGAACAGGCTGGCCTTCTGTAATAATGGCTTCAGCTACCAGATTGAGATAAGACACTCCTCTAAAATCATAAAATTTAGAATACTTAAAATTTCGAATCAAGTTAGTTACACAACTGGCTTAGACAAATAACTCATGTAAACCAGTAATTAATAAGATTCGTGAGTTTCTCCCGGCGTATTTGATAATCAAAATATCCACGGGTGTAACCGTGCGACTGCTACGGTCGCAGGTTCGAATCCTGCCTCGGGCATGGATGTGTGTGATGTCCTTAGGTTAGTTAGGTTTAAGTAGTTCTAAGTTCTAGGGGACTGATAACCACAGCAGTTGCGTCCCATAGTGCTCAGAGCCATTTGAACCATTTGAGCCATATCCACGGGTGTACTGCCGGTCTACAGTGTCCAACGGGCACAAAATTTCGGCAATCATAGATGTCGCCATCATCAGGTGAACTGACGAACTGAGCTCCTGTGAACGTGCCGGCACGGAGATCCGTACGCTATGGCTGCTCAGAGGGAACTGGGTTAGGTCGCGGCGGCGGCCGATTTAAATACCCTCCGCCCGCGGCGCGCTCCCTCCGCTGTGATCACCTGATGATGGCGACATGTGTGATCGCCGAAATATTGTGCCCGTTGGACACTGTAGACCGGCCGTACACCCGAGGTTACGAAACACTTAGGCAAGTAACTGTCACGTAAACCAGTAATAAATAAAATAGAGAGACTCCAATGTTGAATAAATTCAATATAAAGAATCAGACCAATTGCAAAATAATTAACCTTGAGGAGCGACAACATATTACACACAATTGTCGATGACAATAAGACCCAAAAGGCTCCCTTTAAACAGTAATAATTAAGGGCAGAAAATTTTGGGCATTCAACCTACAAGAATTTAAAACATATTAAAATAACCAGGGTATGTAATGGACAATCACTCAAGGTGCGACGAAACTCTTTGACAGTACAACCATGCGCAGTCACCGCACCACAGTTAGAAAGGCCAGACACGTGCAGAGTACCTCTGCAGCACGCTAAGGTTGCGCATTAACGGCCAATAATGGCCACGATACTATAGAAAGCTACAACGATACAATTCCACGTAAGAACAAGTTATCAAAGGAACTGTTTTAGGATATAGGACAAAATAACAAGCCCGATAACGAATCGCACACAAACGTCAGTAGCAGCGGCCGCGAGAGACGGAAGTGCAACACAGCTATCCCGGTCCAATTCGAAGACGTCAGCGCACGAGGAGCAATAAAAACCAGCGAATCACCCAAGACAGACCTATTTTCGTTAACTACAAACAGAGCGGCCGAGCCAAACTGTACACCATCCAGTCAACTAACAGTTGTGTGTGGTAAGTCCTGGTCGAAAATAAACTTGACGCCAAGGTCGAACAGCTCATTCAGATATATTAAATAATAGAAATACTATTAAATTTCATTTGAGACATTACATAAGTCAATGTAATTTGCCCTTGCATGACATGATTTAATTAAACACTGGTAAATGCTCCAAATCGATAAAGTCAGCTAGATATTTATTGCAATTCACTGTCACCGGGCCTTTTACGGAATCAATGGAAGTTCAGTCCTCATTCTTGCGTCTGCATGTAATGAAAAGTTACGTTCAAGGTACTTTCACAAACCTATACTCTATTTCAGCTGACCAAGAACTGCCGGCCAAATACTCAATATTCATACTAATGGTAGTATATTCCATCGCCTAAATACTTCCGCTAACACACAAAATTCACTGCGTTACAGTGAACAAAACTACGTCGGTTGCAACACTCTCTTGCCCACACTCAGCTGACAAAACCAGTGTGCGGCAGAACGCGCGAAGCAGAAAGAATCACCTTCCAGCAGGTCGTTCTAACACCTCCGTTGAAAACGCAGGGACGCGGCACACGTGCCCCCCACACGGCTCTGCCCGCTGAGGAAATACGAAGGAGCTGCTGGTGCATCAGCTTTCACCTCGCAGAGCAGCGGGAAAGATAAACCACCAGGCTACAGCCGGATGAAGGCGATCTCCCCTCTCGTGCGGTGTCATTTGTAAACTCGCCAACTCACCACGCCGCAACATGTCCTGTCCCCCATCAACAATCTCGAGCAAAGACCTTGCCTCAAACCAGAGCGACATCACGCGACAGATCGAGCTCGTGGCGCCAGGATCGAAAGGCGACGCCAACAACCGCGCCAGGGCACAATGGGCAAGAGAAAGCGCGATGACCTTCCCACCGTGCGTTGGACAGAACTGTGGTGAAATTTGGTGCTAATGTGACCTCATTAAGCTACCTTACATGCCACATGAGCTGTGATATAGCATTTTTTTCACTAGTGTCGACACCTTGATTATTGCGGCATCGTCGGTTCCAAGAGTGACGATACAAGGGCGCCACGCTCTTGCCCCACTACAAAGGTCGGTTGTAGCGACCACGTATCACAACAGAAGACAAAAGGGTTTTCAAAAAGTGGTTCTTTAATTGTGTTGCGCACTGTATAATGCTCAAAGCCCTGCCAATGAAATATTACGCCAGTACATGTTGGCAAGCAGTGAGCTCACCACAAATTCCTGTATGTTACATAGAAATTACCATCAAAATCAAATACCAGAGATCGTTATCAAATTTAAGCAAGCAGCGTCCTCGTGATGCATCTCGTCCCAATGGTACGAGAAACAACAATGAGATTTGTCTTGCTATCTACACGGACACGTTACTCAAAACTCTTCCGTACCGACACAGGATTGCTCAAACACCTACTCTTCCAAAGCTACACACACTCCATACAGCCAAAGACATTTTGTAGCATACGAAAACCCGCACATCATGTGTCTTAACTTCTCGCCAACGACCAACAACACGCATAATGAAAAATGATTAGAAAGACTATTTATAATCGACGACTGTCAACATGGGACAATGGTTTCTGTGCAATATGCCACGTTACAGGTCCACATCAAACACTGTAGGTCACATTACACTGTTTGAGTTAGTCAATTCACACGTCAGAGGAAGGCACAGCGTACAACCTCCAACAGGGCCATACCTAATGAAGCACTGTGGCGTTGAAACCAATCTTTCAACTGATGACAATTTTCCTTCACTACTTGCAGAGGACTGTGTTCCACCAATCTGGTCCGCCATACATTGCCTCTGAGTCATAGTGATAAGGTGTATGAACGGGTGTATGTATACATATTGAGAATGTATGTGTTGATGCATCTGTGTGAGTACTTTAAATCTAGCATTGCTTACTCCTCTTGTATAGAATATATTAGGCGTATTGTGTATGCTGTAGTAGTTTTCCACTTACTTTACATGTCTCTCTGTTGCTTCTTCGATTTTACAGTGATATCTGAAGCATTTTATATTGTTTAGTGTGCAGTTTTGGACGCTAGGATTTTGTGTTTATGTGTGTAACAAGCTGGTAATATAGTTCGAGTAGCTCAACCGCCAAAATATGTATTGATAGATATAATTAGCAGCGAGATTATTGAAATAAATCTGGTACATGTCTATAAATTAATTATGAGACATGCAGATAGTGATGGTGGTGTACATATGACTAACAGTTTTCTTCATGAAGCATTAACTATTGACGGGATATTTCTTGTCGTTAACTGCGTTTTGGCATAAGCTCTATTTCGACTTACCAATGATTGTTTACTGAAGAACAGAGAAACGGATAAGTGTCTTACGTTACATATTCTGTCGTACATATTAACCACTGTATGATTGGCTTAGTCACTAACACTGCACTTACACGGTGACGCCAAGGCGTTGGGATCACAGATCTACTTCAGACTTTGAACACCTTTAGTAGGGCGTTAAAACTATGTGCAAGTAGTAAGGTGATCTACTTTGGAAATTCCGAGAAAATCGCAAGAGAAGTTTTACACGTCCATTATGTGGCATATGTATCTGCGCATAAATGCTGAACGTTAGAGTTCATGGTGGTCAAGTGGCTAGGGTTCACGCATCATGAGACGACCGTGAATATGTCGGTGGTTCAACTCCCACTCAAATTTTATCATTAATCTATTCTTCTTCATCAATGGTCATATTATTTAATTTATATTAATTTGAGGGCTAACACAATCAAGAAACGTATAATTGCAAGAACCATTTGCATGAAGTTAGAATTTATATTTTCCATCTCTGTTTGACAAATACCATCTTGCAACATGTGACTTCGAGAGCACATTCGATGAGTAATCATACATTACTATTTTGGTCTGGCACATTGTGAAATGCTATATTACTAATTGTGAAAAACGTCATTCGCATAATTATTAATACACGTTTGACTTGGGCTTTCTAAGCCTATCCCTAGTCCTTGAAACTTTAATAACAAATTGTAAATAGTCAAATAATATATAAAATTCACTACAAATTCATGAACATGCACGTGTTTTCTATTCATTATATTACCTCTTAAATCTTATACAAATAAAATAATGTAACCAGTGATGAAAAAATATAGATTAAAAATTAATTGTTACAGCAGTTCGAACCATCGCCTCGTTCACGATACACTTGCAAAGTGTGGGTGCTAATCACTCGAACACAGTGAATTCTTACAGCCAGTGTTTTCAGACAGTACATTAGTTACATGACAGACATGTAAACCCTCTCTTGTTACTTTTTCGGAATTACCAGAGTAGTGCACCTTCCTACTGGCACATTATGTTGCATTAATGGTCTATTAGATGTGTACAAGGTATGAAATAAATCCGCAATCACAAAGTTATATCCTCCACTCATATGTACCACTAATATATCCATGCTACGTGTGTCAGTGGTGCTCACACTATAGCCTCCCATCAGGTGGTGTTTATCAGGGCTGGCTCATGTTAGAGACTTCCATTAGGCGGTGTGTACCACCGGTGGCTCATGCTAGAGACTCCCATTGGGCAGTATGTATCATAATAGAGCCTTCCATTGGATGATGTTTTCCACAAGTTGCCCACGCAAGAGACTCCCATTTGGCAGTATGTACCGCCTGTGGCTCATACAAGTGCTTCACATCGAGTGGTGTGTACCACCAGTGGCACACACTAGAGCCTCCCATTGGCCAGTACGTACCACTGGTAGTTCACTCTAGGTACTCGCACTGGGCACTGTGTAGCACCGGTAGATCACGCCAGAGACTCCAAATGGGCGGTATGTACCACCAGTGGCTCATACTAGAGCCTCTCATGGTAGTGGGTAGCATCAGTGTCTCATGCAGAAGACTCCCATTGGGCCATGTGTGCAACCATTGGTTGACACTAAAGTCAACCATTCTGGAGTATGTACCACTTGTGGTTCAGGATTTAGTCTCCCATCTGGTGGCGTGCACCAACAGCCGCTAATGCTAGAGAGTCCCATTGAGTAGCATGTGCCACCAGTGGCTCATATTAGAGACTCCCATGAGGCTGTGTGTATGACTGGTGGCTCGCACTAGAGCCTCCAGTCAGGTGGTATGTACCACCAGTGACTCATGCTAGGGACTCCCACTTGCCCATGTGTACAACTGGTGGCTCACAAAATGGCTCTAAGCACTATGGGACTTAACATCTGAGGTCATCAGTCCCCTAGACTTAGAACTACTTAAACCTAACTAAAGACATCACACACATCCATGCCCAATGCAGGATTCGAACCTGCAGCGCTATTCCGGATAGGAGTGCCTAGAACCCCTCAGTCACACCGGCCGGCCGCTGTGGCTGACATTAGAGCCTCCGATTTGGCAAAATGTAATACCTGTATCTCACAGCTGAGCCTCCCATTGGGTGGTGCAGTTCACCAGTTGCTCATACCAGAGGCAACCATTGGACAATATGTACCATCTGTGGCTCATACTAGAGCCTCCCAATGGCTCACACTAGAGACTCCTATTGGGCAGCGGCTCACAACTGAGGTTCCCATAGGTCAGTGTGTACCACTGGTGCCTCTTGATAGAGCCTCCCATTGGGCAGTGTGTACCACCAAAGAAAGGGGGTGGGGGGGGGGGTGCGGCTCAAGATCGACTCTGTCAACTATGTTATCAGCAGTACATTACCTTATGATGTATTACCTATCAAGCCAGGTGTAATGGACCATTGTGAATACATATTTTGTGACCCTTCAGTGAAAGAGTAATCTGAACAAATGAGATATAATATATGACTAATGCAATGTAAAATGGACTTAAGCCATTTTCAGAGCAAAAGTAGCATAGGGCGTTTGAATATCACTACTGCGAGAAACATGAAAAGCAACGATACCAGATGGAGGAAAGCACGAATTCGAGTGCTGCCCCTCAGCGAGAAACACAATCTGACACCCAAACATCCAGAAGTCAGACACTCAGGTCGGTACCAAACGCTGTACGTACATAGAGTATCAACCTAAACATCAATATAGTTCGTACTAAGTGCTGTCGTCCAGTAGAACATGCGTAAACAGAAATTAAAAATAACACCAGTGCTACGGAACACAGGAAAAGCGCATCTGTGAGTGGTGGTTTTATAGATATCTGGTAGAGAGTTGGTAGAGCGTGAGGTGGTCGTGCCAAAGGTCCCCCATTCAAATGTCACTGATGACACTATGTTTTACCTCCTTATGCATGAAGCTGTTATAAGGAGTGAAGCACTTTTCGGAGTTGGTAGCAATGTTCTACAGGCAGTCTGGTTTCTCTTCGTTAGTTGAAAATAGCAAACCTCTAGAGTACATCTGTATAGATAAATGTGGTGTTCTGTCGGACGTGTGTGACAGTACAGACACCACTCATAATGAATCAGCTAGTGAATTAGTAGGTGCACTGAATAAAAAAACAAACAAATTGCATCACACGTGCAAAAGTATTAATAGACCGATATAACATTTTCCACGCATAACAGAAAATAAGAATAGTCAGCTTGGGGATACAGACCAAGACGCTTGGCACGACGATGCAACGCTCTACCAGCTTCCCCACGGAAACTATACATATTAGTTATACACAGCTATGCTTTTTCTGGGATCCATAGTTCTGCTGTTACTTTTAATTATCGTTTACACATGTTATACTGGACTACAGCACATAGCGTGACTAAATCGTAGATTTCGTTGGTACTCTCTCGACATACAATGTTTGGTACCGATGTGTCTGACATCCGGCGTGAACGTGCTTAACATGTCTCTCTAAATGTCTGTTTGTAGCGTCCTTGTAGCCTAGGGCAATGCATGGATTTCTAGTGACTACACTCAGCCTCGTGTATGAGATGTTACTAAAACGTAAGCGTGTTGTGTAGCGTGACGCCAAGGGGCTCCTGGTTTCTTTTCTTGTTTTTTTGGTTTTTGTTTTTCCTGTTTGTATCTTATTATTAACGGTAGGAAACGAATGGCCCGATGAACAAATATGAGCTCTCCAGAATGAGATTTTCACTCTGCAGCGGAGTGTGCGCTGATATGAAACTTCCTGGCAGATTAAAACTGTGTGCCCGACCGAGACTCGAACTCGGGACCTTTGCCTATCGCGGGCAAGTGCTCTACCAACTTGAAGTACGACTCACTCCCGGTCCTCACAGCTTCACTTCTGCCAGTATCTCGTCTTCTACCTTCCAAACTTTACAGAAGCTCTCCTGCGAACCTTGCAGAACTAGCACTCCTGAAAGAAAGGATACTGCGGAGACATGGCTTAGCCACAGCCTGGGGATGTTTCCAGAATGAGATTTTCACTCTGCAGCGGAGTGTGCGCTAATATGAAACTTCCTGGCAGATTAAAACTGTGTGCCGGACCGAGACTCGAACTCGGTCGGGCACACAGTTTTAAACTGCCGGGAAGTTTTAAATATGAGCTCTGTTGCGTTTGCAGAAATCATCTTCACGAATGTATTTGTAGGGAAATGTGTTCCTACTGCAATCAAATACCATTTGTTCAGGAAATATTTGGCAAACTGGCGTTTCGCCGCAGAATCTCTCCCGAGTGGGAAACTGCTTGTCCCAAATCCTCACTGGACATTTTAGTTTGCAGTAAAGTCATCCATTTTGGTACTAATACTTGATAACATCTAACTTTATTCATTGACGGAAACTTTGTCACTGGTGTATCTCGTTCATGATTGTCTTCCTCACTCGACTATCTTGCTTAATTTTGATCTCCCTTTACTTCCTGATATTGTAAGGTCTTATTTCCATTTTAGTCGGAATATTTTCTTTTTTCTTTTGCTCATTCTAAACTAAAATATATATTAGTATGACATCCACCACGCCTTAAACATCTTATTAACGTCCAGTCCATTCAGTCAACTCGAACACTAGTATTGCTATCTGTATGTACGAACCCACATTTCTATCGCAGTATGCTAAACACGTGCACTCTCTGATGTATACAAAGTAAAATGGTTGGAAAAATATCAGTCTTCACTAAGTTTCATTACATATCGATAAAAGTTTAAAGATGAATACGGGAGATCATTTTTAATTATACTTCACGTTAACAAACACTGTTCATACTGCGATTTTCACGATTGAGAGATGACGAGATTTTGGCTCCTGAGATCAAGGCGATCTCTGAAACAAGTTTGCATTTAAGGAACTGTGAAAGGAATAGTCAGACACATAACCAGTGCACAGAAATTCCCAAAAAATATCGTCCACAGCAAAAGATTTATTAACTTAGTGTTGTATGATGTAATAATGAGAATACCATGTAAACCATTTTAAAAACAGTTAATTAGAATTCTTATATATGTGTAGTAATTACACTGCTAAGTTATTTCAGGTATTTCTCAAAAATCTAAGAGGAATTTCACATAGCATAAATGGAATTTGACTCCCTTCTGAAAGTGTGATCACAGAAAACCAGGTCACAGTAATACAAGAAGTTCATATCTCGATTCACAACATATTGTAGAAAATCAATCATAAAATGAAATGCGATATTTACTTCCTGAGAACCTGTGACTGGGATTTCCAATTACTGAAAGCTCTGTGACCACCACATACTGGAATTTTAGCTCTGTTGTGCAGTTGGTGGGGAATTCCAGTGGGCGTTCTCACCGATGGAGGTTTTTGTTGCCTCTGGACACGGACAGCTGCATTGCTCCATCAATGGCCATCTGTTTCAGGTTAGCATTCATTACTAGTTCGTAATGCGATTTTCACGATTGAGAGATGACGAGATTTTCGCTCCTGAAATTAAGGCTATCTCTGAAACAAGTTTCCATTTAAGAAAATGTGAATAGTCAGACATATAACCAGGCTGAAACTTTACATTGATCTAAACAACAGGTTTGCTGTTCGTGTTATTTAGTCTTTCATTTTCGTAAGTGTAACCTAAGAAGTGTTAACCAGCTGTGAAGTTTTACACTTTCTAGTCGCTGTGCGAAAGCAAATGTGACTGTAGTGAGCTTGTAACATATGGTTCACATATTCTATGAGAGGGAGATTTCCCCTTCCAGTTGCTGAAGCCTGTGTGTGTAACTCAGCTGTCACGGCTACCTATTGCACAACGCCACGTCATTAAAACTTGTTTATGATTATTTACAAAAAAGTAGTGTAATCGGTTCAGATGGATATGAAAGTAAAGTATCTAAAGTTTGAAGCCTATATAATTAATTACGAATAACTGAGTTCTTCATAATCATGATTTCCACTATAATGCAAAAGCTACAGATCTAAATTTTTTGTAGTATAGCTGATGTCTTTTAGTAAGGAAATACCAACCTGAGAACCTTGTTTAATTATTTTCAAAACTTCCCACGTTACTGAGTAAAATATACGATGATATCTTTGATGAAAAAGCAGTGGATCATTACAAATTATCAACCCATTTGGCTTAACAGAAAGCTTAGAAATTCAGCACCATGACTATTATGTAATATAATATATCTGAATCTACTGTAAAGTTTGTAAAATTATACCCCTAGCTACAAAGAGGTCTGGATAGGCACTTTCGGAGATAAAAGTCTTGAGTCGTTCCATTTCAAATGTTATGCCTTTTGCCTTTATTAGAATAGAGGATACTAATAAACGTCGTCATCTCAAGAAAAGCTTCCTGTGCAGTGGGAAGTCTGGCATTAACTTACTTCCGAATTGGAAGCGATATACACTCCTGGAAATTGAAATAAGAACACCGTGAATTCATTGTCCCAGGAAGGGGAAACTTTATTGACACATTCCTGGGGTCAGATACATCACATGATCACACTGACAGAACCACAGGCACATAGACACAGGCAACAGAGCATGCACAATGTCGGCACTAGTACAGTGTATATCCACCTATCGCAGCAGTGCAGGCTGCTATTCTCCCATGGAGACGATCTTAGAGATGCTGGATGTAGTCCTGTGGAACGGTTTGCCATGCCATTTCCACCTGGCGCCTCAGTTGGACCAGCGTTCGTGCTCGACGTGCAGACCGCGTGAGACGACGCTTCATCCAGTCCCAAACATGCTCAATGGGGGAAAGATCCGGAGATCTTGCTGGCCAGGGTAGTTGACTTACACCTTCTAGAGCACGTTGGGTGGCACGGGATACATGCGGACGTGCATTGTCCTGTTGGAACAGCAAGTTCCCTTGCCGGTCTAGGAATGGTAGAACGATGGGTTCGATGACGGTTTGGATGTACCGTGCACTATTCAGTGTCCCCTCGACGATCACCAGTGGTGTACGGCCAGTGTAGGAGATCGCTCCCCACACCATGATGCCGGGTATTGGCCCTGTGTGCCTCGGTCGTATGCAGTCCTGAGTGTGGCGCTCACCTGCACGGCGCCAAACACGCATACGACCATCATTGGCACCAAGGCAGAAGCGACTCTCATCGCTGAAGACGACACGTCTCCATTCGTCTCTCCATTCACGCCTGTCGCGACACCACTGGAGGCGGGCTGCACGATGTTGGGGCGTGAGCGGAAGACGGCCTAACGGTGTGCGGGACCGTAGCCCAGCTTCATGGAGACGGTTGCGAATGGTCCTCGCCGATACCCCAGGAGCAACAGTGTCCCTAATTTGCTGGGAAGTGGCGGTGCGGTCCCCTACGGCACTGCGTAGGATCCTACGGTCTTGGCGTGCATCCGTGCGTCGCTGCGGTCCGGTCCCAGGTCGACGGGCACGTGCACCTTCCGCCGACCACTGGCGACAACATCGATGTACTGTGGAGACCTCACGCCCCACGTGTTGAGCAATTCGGCGGTACGTCCACCCGGCCTCCCGCATGCCTACTATACGCCCTCGCTCAAAGTCCGTCAACTGCACATACGGTTCACGTCCACGCTGTCGCGGCATGGCATGCTACCAGTGTTAAAGACTGCGATGGAGCTCCGTATGCCACGGCAAACTGGCTGACACTGACGGCGGCGGTGCACAATTGCTGCGAAGCTAGCGCCATTCGACGGCCAACACCGCGGTTCCGGGTGTGTCCGCTGTGCCGTGTGTGTGATCATTGCTTGTACAGCCCTCTCGCAGTGTCCGGAGCAAGTATGGTGGGTCTGACACACCGGTGTCAATGTGTTCTTTTTTCAATTTCCAGGAGTGTATTTAGCGATTAAGATGTGTCCGTACAAGGGCATTGTTGCAACGAAGAGCGCAGTTTCCGGCCTTTTCTAAGTGTACCTCCTCCTCTTACGATTCTTGGAACACAGGATTCGCTATTACTAGGAGAAATTTATTGCAGAACTCTGTTAGTCTTTTTCATTTCTCATTCCTACTACCAAGCTCATTCTCTCCCTTATCCCTTCTTCTACTTCTTCTGGAATCGCATTTCATTTCCCAGTGTCCATTAGCTCTTCCACCGTCTATACGTACTTAATTACCTCTGTCAGTTCCTCTAGGTTCCGCCCCTGGTTAATGGCAGTTGGAAGGACTGAGAAAGGATGGGATCGAACATCATGTGTAACACTGACAAATTTCCTAAACGACATTTAGTAATGTGTAAAGACATATAGTGAAACACAGATACCAAGGTTAATACACAAGGTATGAAATGTGAGCAGAACAGTTAAATATTTACCAATACTGAAACGTAGAAGTCATTTGAAACAATTAATTGCTTATTAAGATATGACGACTGGTTTGCCAAGATTAATAACATTTAATAATAATAATATCGAATAACTTCACTAAGGACCCCAAAAAATGTTTTGGGCCTTAATAACTTTAGTACCAAAGCTATAAATCAGAATAGCAAAGGGCTCCAGAGAATTTTAATAAATCCTGTTCAAATAACATACCAAGTCAATTGATCAACAGTGCTAGGCGCCACTGGCGCGCAATCAGGACAGTTAGCGAATCGAACTGCTCAAAATCCTGGCATTCGCATCACGGAACACCTGCAGGAGACAATTGTGACTATATGCAGGTATATAATATTATTAACAGTTAGACAAATTGATATCAGGGGGGTGGAGGGTCAGAAGAGGCTGCGTCAGTCAGCACTGCAATGCACAGCTCAGTTGCATAGGTAGACTGACATGATAAGTGCAAAACTAGCATACTAGTTATAGAACCATTGCGAGAAACTACTCGAAGAATGACAGTCGATGAACATCATCAACAGAATAATCATGATAATAAATAGAGTGAAAGCAATGCACTCAGAGTAATTTCTAATACGAGAACCTCTCAAATCGAAGTAACACTTTTAGGAGGTTCGAAAGGACCCCGCCCACTAGCTCATTCTAGACTGGAATAAGTTCAAACGCCAACCAGATTCCATTATGAGGCCCTTGCTACGTAGCCGAAACGAACCAACGAGTCGGTACTTCGGACCGGACTCAGATCGTGTACGTATATACTACCGAAAGATTGGCTATTGAACTTCCTCCAGCATGAGCCAGAAAGCTATTATTCGTTGGCGGTAGCAATTAATGGTTCACGAAAATTACTATGGAATACCTCGCGACTTAAGTTTCAAGACACTTGTCAGTCTGGGAATCAACACAACATTTTAATAATAATACATAAAACAAAAGTGAACAGGAAAAGAACAAAAAAACTCCACCATAATAATTAAGCTCTTAGGCAAATACGGCACCAGTGTGACCCACCTTTAGATGGTAACACAGGACATTACATTCAAATCAGGAGGCACTACACGTGTGGCAGTAATCGAATTCTAAACCAGGAGGCTGAGATGAAGCATGAACAGGGAGGCTACGTTCCTCGCTAAGCTAAGTCACGCTTGACCAAGGCTTCTGCCACAACAGGAGGGACACTAAGAACACCAACCACTGAAACGCAGTCGCTGTTCAGAAGTGACTTTTGCTCAGTTAAAGTTAGCTCCGAGAAATACGAGGTTTCCGAGAAGTACTCACTGGGGAGGTCTTGTGAGGTGTGAGCTGAAGACATGGTCCTGGTGTTGTCTGAAGCTCACGTGGTACAGCAAACAGTTTTCTCTCTCTTGCTCAGAGTGTGACTATGACGAGTTGCCTTCCTCACGTCCTCGATGGAAACACATCTAGCGTGTTCAGGAGACAAGTCGGCAACAAACCTTAGGATCCGCAACGCACGCCCGATGGCCAACACACACTTCGAACTGAAACTGACGCTTCCCTCGACCTCTGTCCTCGCCACTGCTCACGTTGGCTGAAAGTCCCCACCTCATCGCTTCTCAAGCCACACAATATAGGCTCCAAAAATCGAGCCTCTTACCTTTTGCATGTGCTCTCGATATTGACCTTAGCGTCGCGCCTATTGGCGTTGATGGTCTCTGGACTAATCTCGTTGTGCAGCAGGTCCAGGATCGACCAGATGTTGGACAAGGATACACTGAGGGAATATGTAAACATGAGGAATGCTGGGATCACCTTAAAGGCCTCATGTTCTACAGTATTAAAACTAAGTTTAACCAGGGCAAGTAATGGTTCGATTTTGTTTGGCGTCAGCATGGAATATAATGAGGGTGTACTCTTAATTCCAATTCACCCATTTACCAAGGAAGGGTTCAGATAATAAGATGCTGTGGTGTTGTGTTTCACCCTCAACTGCAAACAAAACTTTCAGAAACCTAAAACACTGGGGCTTTATCACTAATGATTACCATCAAGGGGCCAAATAACGAGAAGATCATGGTCAGAATGCCCTTAGCGACCAAAAATCCATATAGGGACATCCATGGTCTAATGATTTATCATCCAACATCTTGTCCACTAGCTTATGCAGAACCTCCATCCTGGGGGGAGATAGAAGGTGGGAAATTGCCTGACAGGAACCACATTGGAGAGTAGAATCCGGCCCCCTTTTCGGCGTTGTTCATTACTTCGGGGAAGCTCTACAAAACATCAATGAGAGCTTGAGCTTACGCAGATGATAAATGGCCCTCTTCGAATTCTCTACCACTTTTGTCCGCATTACAAACACTGGAGCATCCGGAATGTTGATAGAATCAAAGCTTCAGCACAGGTCGAGACCCGAAGTAAAACTTCCTTCCTGACGTAATCCAAAATCAGCCCTGTCTCATTTACAGAGTCACATCCCAATAGAAGATTCATACTAAGACTGTCAGCCACCAATTTCTCCAAAGGCCAAGAAAACTCCCCAGTGCGACAAAAAATACTCACTGATCCCACGAAGGAAAGAGCCTGGCCATTCACAGTCTTTCAGGAACTGTGTACACTTGAAAAATCAAGGAATTAGCAAATCGACCGGTATCTAGAATACTGCCTGCGGCTTGGTAATGAAATACTGTTAACAGAGTCAACTAAAGCGTACAGCGGCTCTTGATTAATGCTGGCCCACAAGAGCCGGCCACCACCTTCGCTGTGTTACAAAAATGGTTCAAATGGCTCTGAGCACTACGGGACTTAACAGCGATGATCATCAGCCTCCTAGAACGCAGAACTACTTAAACCTAACTAACCTAAGGACGGCACACAACACCCAGTCATCACGAGGCAGAGAAAACGCTGTGTTACACACGCTCGCCAACGCTTAAGTTGGATACCGCCGCAGGCTCCTCTGCCGTCAGCTTACTTAGTGCGTCTTTCTGTCGGATCGGAATTGATGAGCAAAACGACCCTGCCGACGAAGCGATAGCAACCACCTTTAGCAAAACTGGTATTATCGGCCGACCCTATCCCCTAGGTGGGACCCTTACCTGACTGCTGACAACTGCTGCACACACTTCGTGAATGTACCCCAGCAAACTTTCACCATCATGTTGTACCAGAAAGAAATATTAATTTGCCAGATCGCTCTGAACCCTGATAGACAACCGTTCCTTCAGCACAAGTGCGTGTAATTATCGCAAGCATCCTCTCTCCGATAAAACAGCAATCGCCATCTTGGACAGAGAGCCGTCACGGAATGAATTTATCAGCTGAATATTTCCCAAGGCACCTTGTAATCTCAAACTTGCCTTTCCATATCTACGGGAAACCACAATAATATGACCAGTTGCTGGTTGGTATCAATATCAATAAATTCAGTTCCACGTATATGCTCAGAAACGAGCTGGGCAACTTGGCTAAACTGTACAGCACCAGTTCCAGAGCTCCGCGCTTCTGAGGAATCTCCGGTATTTTACAAGAGCCCAGGGTTTTCTATCTCACTAGTTCCTTCACTGCAGCCCACTCCAAAGCCCTCAATTTAATCTGTAAATTCATGACCGTATTCTGGTGTTGATCAACAGTCAGTTTCAATTCCGTATGTCACTTTCGAAAACAAATCCTCGGTAGTGGCGAAACCAGTGCACAATCTGCGCCTACATGCGGTACGCTCGAGAGCGAGATGGGCCACTATCATTAAAAAAACCTGATGATACGCTCTAACTCGGAAAGGGTACCGATGCAGTGCTCGTCGACAATGTTCACCTGACCAACATGCGCCGCCCTCCACATAATTTCGCGCATCCGCACAGACAGTCCTGTGACGTCGCCATCCTCAGACTGGTCGCGAATTTGGTTTTCGCATTGGTGTTGCTGCGATCGTAGTTAGCTCACCACCACCAAGGCTCATTGTCCCATAATGCGGCCGGGTACACCTGAGAGTTCACCACCGTTAGATTCTGCCAAGCAAAGGATAACAAAAATCATTACGTTTGCGGGACAATAGTTTCAACTTTAAATAGTACTTGAGATTGTTTTGGATAACGATAAGTATATCAAATCACCAACTTCTAAGGACAACCACGCTGTAGCTACCAATTATTAAACTAGGTTGCTTGCAAGCGGAAGGAATGAGAAAGAGTGGGCCTAGGAAACACCAACAACATTAACAAATTCCCAAATACCATTTATTAGTATCCAAAGACATATGGTGAAACACAGGGACCAAGGTTAGTACTCAAGGTATAAGGGTTGAAAAGAACAGTTATATATTTATCAACACTGAAACTTGAAAGTCATTTAACAAAAGCATTTAAGTAGGTTCATGTAAAATGGAAACATTCCATTGGTTATTAGGACAAGGAATTGATTTGGCAGGGCGGTTCTGGCGCTGCAGTCTGGAACCGCGAGACCGCTACGGTCGCAGGTTCGAATCCTGCCTCGGGCATGGATGTGTGTGATGTCCTTAGGTTAGTTAGGTTTAACTAGTTCTAAGTTCTAGGGGACTAATGACCTCAGCAGTTGAGTCCCATAGTGCTCAGAGCCATTTGATTTTTTGATTTGGCAGGATCACTACCACTGTATAATAACAAATATCGAATAAGTTCACAAGAGGGCCCAAAAAAAATCTGTTGTTCTTGTGGTCATCAATCCTGAGACTGGTTTGATGCAGCTCTCCATGCTACTCTATCCTGTGCAAGCTTCTTCGTCTCCAAGAACCTACTGCAGCCTACATCCTTCTGAATCTGCTTAGTGTATTCATCTCTTCGTCTCCCTCTACGATTTTTACCCTCCACGCTGCCCTCCAATACTAAATTGGTGATCCCTCGATGTCTCAGAACATGTCCTACCAACCGATCCCTTCTTCTAGTCAAGTTGTGCCACAAGCTCCTCTTCTCCACAATTCTATTCAATACATATGTGATCTACCCATCTAATCTTCAGCATTCTTCTGTAGCACCACATTTCGAAAGCTTCTATTCTCTTCTTGTCTAAACTATTTATCGTCCACGTTTCACTTCCATACATGGCTACACTCCATACAATTACTTTCAGAAACGACTTCCTGACATTTAAATCTATACTCGATGTTAACAAATTTTTCTTCTTCAGAAACGCTTTCCTTGCCATTGCCATTCCATATTTTATATCCTCTCTACTTCCACCATCATCAGTTATTTTGCTCCCCAAACAGGAAAACTCCTTTACTACTTTCAGTGACTCATTTCCTAATCTAATTCCCTCAGCATCACCCGACTTAATTCGACTACATTCCATTATCCTCGTTTTGCTTTTGTTGATGTTCATCTTATACCCTCCTTTCAAGACACTGTCCATTCCCTTCAGCTGCTCTTCCAAGTCGTTGCTGTCTCTAACAGGATTACAATGTCATCGGTGAACCTCAAAGTTTTTATTTCTTCTCCATGGATTTTAATACCTACTCCGAACTTTTCTTTTGTTTCCTTTATTGCTTGCTCAATATACAGATTGAATAACATCGGGGATAGGCTACAGCCCTGTCTTACTTCCTTCACAACCACTGCTTCCCTTTCATACCCCTCGACTCATATAACTGCCATCTGGTTTCTGTACAAATTGTAAATAGCCTTTCGCTCCCTGTATTTTACCCCTGCCACTTTCAGAATTTGAGAGAGAGTATACCAATCAACATTGTCAAATGCTTTCTCTGCCTACAAATGCTAGAAACGTAGGTTTGCCTTTCCTTAATCTTTCTTCTAAGTTAAGTCGTAGGGTCAGTATTGCCTCACGTGTTCCCACATTTCTACGGAATCCAAACTGATCTTCCCAGAGGCCGGCATCTACCAGTTTTTCCATTCGTCTGTAAAGAATTCGCGTTAATATTTTGCAGATGTGACTTATTAAACTGATAGTTCGGTAATTTGCACATCTGTCAACACCTGCTTTCTTTGGGATTGGAATTATTATAGTCTTCTTGAAGTCTGAGGGTATTTCGCTTGTCTCATATTTCTTGCTCACCAGATGGTAGAGATTTGTCAGGACTGGCTTTCCCAAGGCTGTCAGTAGTTTTAATGGAATGTTGTCTACTCCGGGGGCCTTGTTAAGACTCTGGTCTTTCAGTGCTCTGTCAAACTCTTCACGCAGTATCATATCTCTTATTTCATCTTCATCTACATCCTCTTCCATTTCCATAATATTGTCCTCAAGTACATCGCCCTTGTATAGACCCTCTATATACTCCTTCCACCTTTCTGCTTTCCCTTCTTTTCTTAGAACTAGATTTCCATCAAAGCTCTTGATATTCATGCAAGTGCTTCTCCTATCTCCAAAGATCTCTTTAATTTTCCTGTGGGCAGTGTCTATCTTACACATAGTGATATAAGCCTCTACATTCTTACATTTGTCCTCTATCCATCCCTACTTAGCGATTTTGCACTTCCTGTCGATATCATTTTTGAGACGTTTGTATTCCTTTTTGCTGCTTCATTTACTGCATGTTTATATTTTCTCCTTTCATCAGTTAAATTCAATATTTTTTCTGTTACCCAAGGGTATCTACTAGCCCTCGTCTTTTTACCTATTTGATCCTCAGCTGCCTTCACTATTTCATCCCTCAAAGCTACTCATTCTTCTTCTACTGTATTTCTTTCCCCAATTACTGTCAACTGTTCCCTTATGCTGTCCCTGAAACTCTGTACAACCTCCGATTTAGTCAGTTTATCCAGGTCCGATCTCCTTAAATTCCAACCTTTTTGCAGTTTCTTCAGTTTTAATCAACAGTTCATAACCAATAGATTGTGGTCAGAGTCCACATCTGCCCCTGGAAATGTCTTACAGTTTAAAACCTTGTTCCTAAATCTCTGTCTTACCATTATATAATCTATCTGATACCTTTTAGTACGTCCAGGGACCTTCCATGTATACAACCTTCTTTCATGAATCTTGAACCAAGTGTTAGCTATGATTAAGTTATGCTCTGTGCAAAATTCTACCAGGCGGCTTCCTCTTTCATCTCTTAGCCCCAATCCATATTCACCTACTACGTTTCCTTCTCTCCCTTTTCCTATTCTCAAATTAGAGTCTCCCATGAATATTAAATTTTCGTCTCACTTCACTACCTGAATAATTTCTTTTATCTCCTCATACATTTCATCAATTTCTTCGTCATCTGCAGAGTTAGTTGGCATATAAACTTGTATTACTGTAGTAGTGGGCTTCGTATCTATCTTGGCCACAATAATGCGTTCACTCTGCTGTTTGTAGTAGCTTACCCGTACTCCTATTTTTTTTATTAATTATTAAACCTACTCCTGCATTACCCCTATTTGATTTTGTATTTATAACCCTGTATTCTCCTGACCAAAAGTCTTGTTCTTCCTGCCATCGAACTTCACTAATTCCCACTGTATCTAACTTTAACCTATCTATTTCCATTTTTAAATTTTACAACCTACCTGCCCGATTAAGGGATCTGACATTCCACGCTCCGATCCGTAAAACGCCAGCATTCTTTCTCCTGATAACGACGTCCTCTTGAGTAGTCCCCACCCGGAGATTAGAATGGGGGACTATTTTATCTCCGGAATATTTTACCCAAGAGAATCCATCATCATTTAATCACACAGTAAAGCTGCATGCCCTCGGGAAAAATTACGGCTGTAGTTTCCCCTTGCTTTCAGCCGTTCGCAGTACCAGAACAGCAAGGCCATTTTGATTAGTGTTACAAGGCCAGATCAGTCAATCATCCAGACCGTTGCTCCTGCAACTACTGAAAAGGCTGCTGCCCCTCTTCAGGGGCTTTAAACCTTGGCGTTTTAATAATGTCAGTAACAAAGATATAAGTCAGAAAAAGAATGGTCTTCAGAGCGCAATTAAGCAAGCTCCGATCAATAGAATTTTGCCTAAACTTTTTCAAATGAGAATATGAAGTCAACTGATACACAGTGTCCGCAGCCACTGGCTCGAGGACAGTTAATAAATCTAACGGCTCAATATTCTGGCTATCACCTTCTAGAACACAGGTAGGGGACACTGGTGGCAATAATTAAGCACATAATATAATCAATTATACATATTTAAATCAGTAGGGAGGGAGCACGGTAGCTCCCGAGGCAATCGTATTGGGGGACTGGCATGATAATTAAAAAATTCGTTTGCGAAATTTAGAAACGTTCCAAGAAACTGCTCGCGGACTATACAGTCAGTGAATACCACCAACAGAATAACAATAATAAAAAAACTGGCAAAAATGCACTTAGAACAATTTCCAACGACAAAACCCCAGGGATCGAGGCAACAAATTTACCAGGTTAGAAGGATCCTGCACACTTGGTCCCAGTAGATAACAACAAATTCGAGCGCCAACCGTTAATCAGTTTCAGATATTACCCCTACGCAATGAACCATAGGACACGCGACGTGGGGCCCGACGGCAAGCACGCACTACGAACTCAAACTGACGCTTCCCGTGCGTCTCACCACCGCTCACGTCGGCCGCCACATTCCAAGTCCCCCGCGTTGTCGCTTCTAAAGCCTCACGGCCCACGCTCCAAAGATGTGCCTCTACGGGGTGTGGCAACGTCTGAGTGCTCATGAACTCCCTCTGTCTCTTGATCTTCTGCTGGCGACGTCGGCTTGTGTATCTGAAATGTTGTTTTAGGCGTTGGGTTGCTGTCGATTCTTATGACAACAACTCTGTGGCTTAACTGTTCACAGTAACTAACTCTCTGTCCTACCTCCTTATTCAATATGATCCTATGTTACACCATTTTCTGCTGCTGTCGATATTACTCAAAACCCGTCTAATCAGTTATCCTTGATTTGACTTCACTGCCTCCGCCCCTCCCCTCATAGCTAGACTGAACGTTTACGTTTCCCTTTCCACATTTTCTAGCCTCTCCACCATATTGAAACTGCTGAAAATTCATAACCCGAGTTTCAGAACGTTATCTTTTCTTTAGTTAGTTAGCTATTCATTCTTTTTCTCATGGTCACCTCCGCCTTCCCTGGCGGTCCCCTCCAAGAGATCCGACTGGGGGACTAGTCCAGAATCCTTTGCCAATAGGGAAATCGTCAAGACACTTTTTAAGTTACACGCCACATGTCCTGTGGATACTGATCATGTGTCTTTAATGCAGTGGTTTTCATTGCCTTCTGTGTCCTCATGCCGTTGATCATTGCTGACTCTTCCGACCATTAGGACCAGTTTCTCACTCCTCCACTTCGCCTACGTTGACAAGGCCGTTGGCAGAACATTTATGACTCCTTATGCTGGCCACCGTTGCTGATGCACGTCCTCAAAACTTAAGCAGTGGCGAGATTCGAACCTGAACCTGGGATTGATGACGTTTTGATTAGTACCCCCCCCCCCCCTCCCTTTTCTTTTGCTTGCTTAAAGGCCGTGTCCAGGCACACACTCTACGACTTCTTTTAACTTTACGCCCTAGCAGCCTGTTCAGGTATTTTTCTTTTTGCGATACAGGAAATACTTGTACCGATAGATACAGTCAGCTTCAAGCTGGGAGGAGAAAAGATGGGCTGGGGTCTAATCCTGAGGCCTATCCATGATGCCTAACTCCTCTCCCATCCCCACCTGCCACAGTGCGGATTCCCCTCATGGCCCTGGCCTTTTTATAATTTTTTCTTATTTTTACTTATTTAATTTTTTGAATCCTTAAAACTTGCTACACGAAAAGAAAAAGAATGAAACAGAAACGGAGTTCATCTTAAGTGGCTTATGTAGCTTACAAAAGAAGAAAATATTGTTTTCCAGTCGTTATCTGCAACAATTTTGTTTATTTTATTAATCAAAAAGACAAACAAGTCAAACCGCGAAAAAAATTGAAATAATTGTAACAATACTCCTGAAGGGAAGCATGACGTGAATACCGCAAGGCTCGGTTAACTTAACCGACACATTGACAGTGAAATACAAGGTTCTACATATTGGACAATAAGTCGAGGTACGGTGACAGATGCGAACACTTCCAGTAGCAGTGACCACGTACTCGTGGAAGCAGAAAGCGTTACTATCGGCCCCTCCAGCTACAACGTAATTAACACAGTGGCCTGACAACCATACAATGGTATTTGTCTTTGCTCTCGGAAAGTGGGAGGTGTCTGGACGCAATAGTATATCAGCGGAAAAGATAGCTCGAAATATCGAGTTAGAAATGCTAGTGGTTGTTTAAGCTAATGCCACTTCGCTTCGTGGCCATGTCAGGTAAATCTATCTTGTAGCGTGTCTATGGCGGGGCAGCGACTGCACTGATCCGTAACACGAAATTCAATACGAGATACGCGCTCCTAGATGGGTAACACATTACGTGCCACGTGATCTACATCTACATCTACATCTACATTCATACTCCGCAAGCCGCCCAACGGTGTGTGGCGGAGGGCACTTTACGTGCCACTGTCATTACCTCCCTTTCCTGTTCCAGTCGCGTATGGTTCGCGGGAAGAACGACTGTCTGAAAGCCTCCGTGCGCGTTCTAATCTCTCTAATTTTACATTCGTGATCTCCTCGGGAGGTATAAGTAGAGGGAAGCAATATACTCGATACCTCATCCAGAAACGCACCCTCTCGAAACCTGGCGAGCAAGCTACACCGCGATGCAGAGCGCCTCTCTTCCAGAGTCTGCCACTTGAGTTTGCTAAACATCTCCGTAACGCTATCACGGTTACCAAATAACCCTGTGACGAAACGCGCCGCTCTTCTTTGGATCTTCTCTATCTCCTCCGTCAACCCGATCTGGTACGGATCCCACACTGATGAGCAATACTCAAGTATAGGTCGAACGAGTGTTTTGTAAGCCACCTCCTTTGTTGATGGACTACATTTTCTAAGCACTCTCCCAATGAATCTCAACCTGGTACCCGCCTTACCAACAATTAATTTTATATGATCATTCCACTTCAAATCGTTCCGCACGCATACTCCCAGATATTTTACAGAAGTAACTGCTACCAGTGTTTGTTCCGCTATCATATAATCATACAATAAAGGATCCTTCTTTCTATGTATTCGCAATACATTACATTTGTCTATGTTAAGGGACAGTTGCCACTCCCTGCACCAAGTGCCTATTCGCTGCAGATCTTCCTGCATTTCGCTACAATTTTCTAATGCTGCAACTTCTCTGTATACTACAGCATCATCCGCGAAAAGCCGCATGGAACTTCCGACACTATCTACTAGGTCATTTATATACACTCCTGGAAATGGAAAAAAGAACACATTGACACCGGCGTGTCAGACCCACCATACTTGCTCCGGACACTGCGAGAGGGCTGTACAAGCCATGATCACACGCACGGCACAGCGGACACACCAGGAACCGCGGTGTTGGCCGTCGAATGGCGCTAGCTGCGCAGCATTTGTGCACCGCCGCCGTCAGTGTCAGCCAGTTTGCCGTGGCATACGGAGCTCCATCGCCGTCTTTAACACTGGTAGCATGCCGCGACAGCGTGGACGTGAACCGTATGTGCAGTTGACGGACTCCTGTTCCAACAGGACAATGCACGTCCGCATGTATCCCGTGCCACCCAACGTGCTCTAGAAGGTGTAAGTCAACTACCCTGGCTAGCAAGGTCTCCTGATCTGTCCCCCATTGAGCATGTTTGGGACTGGATGAAGCGTCGTCTCACGCGGTCTGCACGTCCAGCACGAACGCTGGTCCAACTGAGGCGCCAGGTGGAAATGGCATGGCAAGCCGTTCCACAGGACTACATCCAGCATCTCTACGATCGTCTCCATGGGAGAATAGCAGCCTGCATTGCTGCGAAAGGTGGATATACACTATACTAGTGCCGACATTGTGCATGCTCTGTTGCCTGTGTCTATGTACCTGTGGTTCTGTCAGTGTGATCATGTGATGTATCTGACCCCAGGAATGTGTCAATAAAGTTTCCCCTTCCTGGGACAATGAATTCACGGTGTTCTTATTTCAATTTCCAGGAGTGTATATTGTGAAAAGCAATGGTCCCATAACACTCCCCTGTGGCACGCCAGAGGTTATTTTAACGTCTGTAGATGTCTCTCCATTGATAACAACATGCTGTGTTCTGTTTGCTAAAAACTCTTCAATCCAGCCACACAGCTGGTCTGATATTCCGTAGGCTCTTACTTTGTTTATCAGGCGACAGTGCGGAACTGTATCGAACGCCTTCCGGAAGTCAAGAAAAATAGCATCTACCTGGGAGCCTGTATGTAATATTTTCTGGGTCTCATGAACAAATAACGCGAGTTGGGTCTCACACGATCGCTGTTTCCGGAATCCATGTTGATTCCTACATAGTAGATTCTGGGTTTCCAAAAACGACATGATACTCGAGCAAAAAACATGTTCTAAAATTCTACAACAGATCGACGTCAGAGATATAGGTCTATAGTTTTGCGCATCTGCTCGACGACCCTTCTTGAAGACTGGGACTACCTGTGCTCTTTTCCAATCATTTGGAACCTTCCGTTCCTCTAGAGACTTGCGGTACACGGCTGTTAGAAGGGGGCCAAGTTCTTTCGCGTACTCTGTGTAGAATCGAATTAGTATCCCGTCAGGTCCAGTGGACTTTCCTCTGTTGAGTGATTTCAGTTGCTTTTCTATTCCTTGGACACTTATTTCGATGTCAGCCATTTTTTCGTTTGTGCGAGGATTTAGAGAAGGAACTGCAGTGCTGTCTTCCTCTGTGAAACAGCTTTGGAAAAAGGTGTTTAGTATTTCAGCTTTACGCGTGTCGTCCTCTGTTTCAATGCCATCATCATCCCGGAGTGTCTGGATATGCTGTTTCGAGCCACATACTGATTTAACGTAAGACCAGAACTTCCTAGGATTTTCTGTCAAGTCTGTACATAGAATTTTACTTTCGAATTCACGGAACGCTTCTCGCATAGCCCTCCTTACGCTAACTTTGACATCGCTTAGCTTCTGTTTGTCTGAGAGGTTTTGGCTGCGTTTAAACTTGGAGTGAAGCTCTCTTTGCTTTCGCAGTAGTTTCCTAACTTTGTTGTTGTACCACGGTGGGTTTTTCCCGTCCCTCACAGTTTTACTCGGCACGTACCTGTCTAAAACGCATTTTACGATTGCCTTGAACTTTTTCCATAAACACTCAACATTGTCAGTGTCGGAACAGAAATTTTCGTTTTGATCTGTTAGGTAGTCTGAAATCTGCCTTCTATTACTCTTGCTAAACAGATAAACCTTCCTCCCTTTTTTATATTCCTATTAACTTCCATATTCAGGGATGCTACAACGGCCTTATGATCACTGATTCCCTGTTCTGCACTTACGGAGTCGAAAAGTTCGGGTCTATTTGTTATCAGTAGGTCCAAGATGTTATCTCCACGAGTCGGTTCTCTGTTTAATTGCTCGAGGTAATTTTCGGATAGTGCACTCAGTATAATGTCACTCGATGCTCTGTCCCTACCACCCGTCCTAAACATCTGAGAGTCCCAGTCTATATCTGGTAAATTGAAATCTCCACCTAAGACTATAACATGCTGAGGAAATTTATGTGAAATGTATTCCAAGTTTTCTCTCAGTTGTTCTGCCACTAACGCTGCTGAGTCGGGAGGTCGGTAAAAGGAGCCAATTATTAACCCAGCTCGGTTGTTGAGTGTAACCTCCACCCATAAAAATTCACAGGAACTATCCACTTCTACTTCACTACAGGATAAACTACTACTAACAGCGACGAACACTCCACCACCGGTTGCATGCAATCTATTCTTCCTAAACACCGTCTGTACCTTTGTAAAAATTTCGGCAGAATTTATCTCTGGCTTAAGCCAGCTCTCTGTACCTATAACGATTTCAGCTTCGGTGCTTTCTATCAGAGCTTGAAGTTCCGGTACTTTACCAACGCAGCTTCGACAGTTTACAATTACAATACCGATTGCTGCTTGGTCCCCGCATGTCCTGACTTTGCTCCGCACCCTTTGAGGCTGTTGCCCTTTCTGTACTTGCCCGAGGCCATCTAACCTAAAAAACCGCCCAGTCCACGCCACACAACCCCTGCTACCCGTGTAGCCGCTTGCTGCGTGTAGTGGACTCCTGACCTATCCAGCGGAACCCGAAACCCCACCACCCTATGGCGCAAGTCGAGGAATCTGCAGCCCACATGGTCGCAGAACCGTCTCAGCCACTGATTCGGACCCTCCACTCGGCTCTGTACCAAAGGTCCGCAGTCAGTCCTGTCGACGATGCTGCAGATGGTGAGCTCTGCTTTCATCCCGCTAGCGAGACTGGCAGTCTTCACCAAATCAGATAGCCGCCGGAAGCCAGAGAGGATTTCCTCCGATCCATAGCGACACACATCATTGGTGCCGACATGAGCGACCACCCGCAGATGGGTGCACCCTGTACCCTTCATGGCATCCGGAAGGACCCTTTACACATCTGGAATGACTCCCCCCGGTATGCACACGGAGTGCACATTGGTTTTCTTCCCCTCTCTTGCTGCCATTTCCCTAAGGAAAACAGCCCAAGGCTCAGATGAAACCACACTGAGCCGTGTGTGGCTCGTGTTCCCGCCATCATCTATTTTACACCCTGTTTTTATCATACTATCACCTCACTACGTTGATTTAAACTACTACTGTCACTGAGTTGCTGCTTTGCCTGACCGTGACCGGCGCTACCAGCGCTTATCGATATATCCCCTCTCGTAGTATCTTTGCTCGACTGCTATTACTTATGGGTCGCTGTTGGTCGTAAGGTAGTTCGGCCCGGACTTCGGGCCGCGAGATCGGGCTGCCAATCAGTTGGAACGCGTCTGGAGCGCAGTCCGTATCTGCCAGTCGGGGAGTTGCAACGCGGCACTAGTGCAATCGGGTTGGAGCAATGAGGTCTAAGCCGACATGGCTCGCCCGCCCATAGCCGCCACGCATCACTTGAGTCGGGCCACGGTCTTGGTGGATCGTCTCGGCTCACCGATCGTTCATGATTCGGCTCTGTCGACTCCCGATTTGTCTTCGTGCCTGCTTAGTTACTGTTGGGTGTCGTTCAGATCTTCGTACGTTTGTCAGATTGTGTGTGTAGTTGGCGTTATTTCCTTTGACATGTTATTTTAAATGTTGTGGACACACTGCCTCTGAGAGGTCGGGCGTCTCATCGGGCGACGTGTAACTGGTTCTCCGATCGCTTCTGGGCCCCTTCAATTACCATGTTGTGGAACTTGGGTCGGTCATTTCCTGGTGCAGGTGGTTTAGCCAGTGGGCGTGTTCCCTCAGCATGGTTGGGTCCGAGGCAGTATTTCCGCCGTCGTGTGTCTGGAAATGAGTGGGAGAGGCACCAGCAGTGGAGCCACGACGGAGCAGCAGTCGCGGACGGACCAGCAGGCTGTCGGTGGGTTGGTGCGGAACAGGGAGGATACCTCCGCGCGGCGCGGTCGGCTGGGTCCGGTGCCGGTCCCTGCACAATGTCCGAGCGTGTGTGGAGCTGTCCGATGGCTACGAGCTTCGTGGTTCACCGACCCAGGACGTCAAGGTTGAGTGGTGTCTTACGTACTCAAGCCACGTCATTCATGTTGTTTGATTCGCTTCGGTGGTTCGCTGTTGGGGAGGTTTCCCTGTGAGCATCACCGAGTGTTTGTATTGCTGAGATTTTGTCGCCGTGGGGTGGAATTAACTACATTGGTTGACTACAATTCAAGTGCACCACCGGAATTTTCTGTCTTGTGGCCGTTAGTGTTCCGGTTACCTACCATGGCTACTAACGTAATTTCAGGTAGTGTCCTTTCCTCACTTGTTGTCGTTGTCCAACAAGGTGTCTAATTTTGACAGCTAATACATATTTCATTGTAGATAATCACGTACGTAACGTTTTGTGTTTGAGATCTCATGTACTGATTGGTGGCAAGCAAGTCATTGTGTCGGTCGGTCCATGGCTGTCCCCTGGTTGGGTTCCGACGGATCAAGTGTAGTTGGGATCACCACCTGTTTCGAGGCTTCTGAATACCGTTTTCTTAATTGTCCTTCTCACCGGTGTTTAATTGTCTGCTTATAATCTATCATAGCCAATGATTTAAAAATTCTTGTTGTTTTACTGGACTTTACGTATATTTGAAGTTTCGAAAATCAATTGTGGGCCTTAAACCGCTTAAGCCCTTATTCTTGAAATTATCCTTTAAGCAAAAACATTACGGCCTTATGCCTTAAAGATTATGGTAATATATTTTAAAATTTTCAAATTTAGTTGTGGCCCTCAGCCGCTTGTATTGCACCTTGCAAAAGATTGTTCTGTCTACCTTTTCCTTGAGGCTTTCCAGCCTAGCTGTGATACCATATATATTTTAGTTATTTTATTTGCTATTTTAACTGCATTTTTATTTTGTTGACTTTTAAGATTTATTGTTTGGAGGCTCTCAGCCGTGAAATAACTGCCTTTTTGAAAGTCATAATTCTAAAGATTCGGCTATGTGTCGTTTTGGTTTAAAGGCGTTATTAAATAATAATAAATTACAATTTTGAGTGTACTTGCCGACACCTTATTTGGCCCTTCCCACAATCCTAATCACCTGTTCTGCCCTGCGGGTATAGCGGGCGTTTCACATACAGTCTTCCTAAAAGCTCTCAGTGCTTCCCGTCCAACTGGCGCTATATAACCAACTCCTCTCCAATACATTAACAAAACCGTGATAGAGAGATGCTGCCTCTGTAAAATAACAGCCTCCAAATAACTGACAGCAATATAAAATTCACGGATGTTTTAAATGGCCGCTGACAGTAAAACAGAGTTGCAAAAGTGTGGATTGCTTGAGAGATAGTCAGCACGGTGTGCAGAAGAAATAACACAGACGCTTCTCTTGGAATATCATAAAGTACCAAGCTCCAGAGAGAATGTGCACGTGCGACCACCGCGTATCGAAATCGAAAAATGTGTTAATTCCGTAAAAAAACGACTAGACAGCTGCTTTAATTTCCTAGTCATATTGGCTGGAAGGGGAAAGATCAGACGATGTACACTACTGGCCATTAAAATTGCTACACCAAGAAGAAATGCAGATGATAAACGGGTATTCATTCGAGAAATATATTATACTAGAACTGACGTGTGATTACATTTTCACGCAGTTTGGGTGCATAGATCCTGAGAATTCGGTACCCAGAACAACCACCTCTGGCAGTAATAATGGCCTTGATACACCTGGGCATTGAGTCAAACAGAGCTTGGATGGCGTGTACAGGTACAGCTGCCCATGCAGCTTCAACACGATACCACAGTTCATCAAGAGTAGTGACTGGCGTATTGTAACGAGCCAGTTGCTCGGCCACCATTGACCAGACGTTTTCAATTGGTGAGAGATCTCGAGAATGTGCTGGCCAGAGCAGCAGTCGAACATTTTCTGTATCCAGAAAGGCTCGTACAGGACCTTCAACATGAGGTCGTGCTTTATCCTGCTGAAATGTAGGATGTCTCAGGGATCGAATGAAGGGTAGAGCCACGGGTCGTAACAAATCTAAAATGTAACGTCCACTGTTCAAAGTGCCGTCAATGCGAACAAGAGGTGACCGAGACATGTAACCAATGGCACTCCATACCATCACGCGGGGTGATACGCCAGTATGTCGATGACGAATACACGCTTCCAATGTGCGTTAACCTTGATGTCGCCAAACACGGATGCTACTATTATGATGCTGTAAACAGAACCTGGATTCATACGAAAAAAATGACGTTTTGCCATTCGTGCGCACAGGTTCGTCGTTGAGTACGCCATCGCAGGCGCTCCTGTCTGTGATGCAGCGTCAAGAGTAACCGCAGTCATGGTGACCGAGCTGATAGCCCGGGCTGCTGCAAACGTCGTCGAACTGTTCATGCAGATGGTTGTTATCTCGCAAACGTCCCCATCTGTTGACTCAGGGATCGAGACGTGGCTGCACGATCCTTCACAGCCATGCGGATAAGATACCTGTCATCTCGACTGCTAGTGATACGAGGCCGTTTGTATCCAGCACGGTGTTCCGTATTACCCTCCTGAACCCACCGATTCCATATTCTGCTAGCAGTCATTGGATCTCGACCAACGCGACCAGAAATGTCGCGATACGATAAACCGCAATCACGATAGGCTACAATCCGACCTTTATCAAAGTCGTAAAAGTGATTGTACGCATTTCTCCTCCTTACACGAGGCATCACAACAATGCATCACCAGGCAACGGCAGTCAACTGCTCTTTGTGTATGAGAAATCGGTTGGAAACTTTCTTCATGTAAGCACGTTGTAGGTGTCGCCACCGGCGCCAACCTTCTGTGAATGCTCTGAAAAGCTAGTCATTTACATATCACAGCATCTTCTTCCTGTCGGTAAAATTTCGAGTCTGTAGCACTTCATCTTCGTGGTGTATCAATTTTGATGGACAGTATTGTTATATGCTTTGACAAGACGTAGGTCACCAGAAACGTAACTTCCTGAATTAGTTTAACTGACGCCGTTCATGTTCCAGGATTGCTCCTTTCTGTCTCATAAGTAACCGACTTCCAGTTAAGTGTAGCCTTTGGAGCGGAGAACGGTCAATTATGACTCCCAAACATCTTTGTCTGACCACCATAGACCACGAAATTACAGCGTTATCAAAAAACCGGAATGTTACAATAGACATTTGCCTTCGTTGATGTGGGCAGTAGCTATAAGAAAAAAGATATCTAACGTTTTCTTGAGCAATGGAATTTCGGCAGGATAACGGAGTAAAACCATCACATCATCCATGAATGCGCGCACCGAAATCGTCTCGCCCAAGAGTATCCATTCTTGTAACTGAGTGACGATTCATCGAAGAAAGGTCTCAAGTGCGCAGAACAAACAATGAGTCTGAAAGCGGACTTCCTTGAGGAAAACCCCCAGGGTTGAAAAATGGGGAAGACAGTAGGCCATTGTCAGCCACCTAAGCTTGGAACACCATAAACAAATTATACAAGACACTGCACTCGTCAATTGTGAATCCACATTCTTCCAGTACCTGCAACAGGAAACCATGGATGACTCGGTCGAATGCCTTGTCAAAATCCGAAAACGCCGTCACACCCGGAACGGAAGTATCGGTGGCCACCGATATTATATCACGACATTCTGTCTCAGGATTCAGAGCAGTGCGACTAGGAATACAACTTGGAAGGTCAGCAACAACTTTCTCTGACGTTATTCGCTACCCCCTCCCCCCATCCAAAGTCTTATAATCTGAATGTAATAAGGTAATAGGGCGAAATTTATTAGTTCATGCCTGACTATAGCTTGTAGGAGTTAACACAATTTTGCCAACTATAAACGAGTTGGGAACAAACCCTCCATTTAAAACATCGTTCCGCAGTAATGCAAAAACAAAAGCAAAAGTTTCACATAAAACAACTTAGGCAGACCATCAAAACTAGTCACTTGCGAGAAGGCTATCTGACAGAAAGGTAATGGACATCGTCCCACTGAAAGGTTTCTAAACACGCAGCATCATCAACAGATGGTCAATGATCCAGACCCTGAACAAATAAATCGGATGACGTATCGAAAGGAACGGGTACCTCATACAGTCCAACATGGAACAGCTGTATAACATGCAGTGCACCCTTTTGTGCCGTCATAACGTAGCCGAACTCCGTCTTCAGAGACGTGATATGCGAACGTAAACGACGAGTTTGGTGTTGAATGAGATGGGTTAAAGAAGTCAATTCATCCGCTACCACGGAAATTTGATAGATTGTGGCCTGGTGTTGGCCGCTGATTGGGATACATTTTAAGAACGCTTTGGGATGCCACACGGTTACACTTCGTTTTGTCACACGCTTCTTCAAAGCTTTTTTGCCTTCACAGGTTTTTTGCTGATGTTGGTGGTGCTTGCTGGTGTGGTGTCGGTGATGGTGGTGATATCTGTGGGACTGACTGTATGTGTTATGTTGTCTTTGTTGATGTTTGGAGTGGTGGTTATTCTAGACACACGTTGACAGCGTTTCAAATATCAGATATATGTCCCTCAGATTTCTTTTCATCTAATTTGTCTACTTATATAAGTCTGGGTCCGTTAGTTCTGCGTTTGGTATTGGTTTGTGGCCTGATTATTACGATGTGTGTTGATTGAGGCTCTACATATCTGTCTATTCCGTGCTCCTTTTGCCCGGGTTGAAGAGTGCCTCCCTAGACAGATCTGACAGCTTTGATGTACTGTTCACGTTTACGTGTGTCATAGGGTTTTCCAGGTGATGATAATTCCGGTTTGTGTTCATCTTGTGTATTTGTGATGCGATGTACTTCGGTTGGCAGAAATTGTGAAAGAGTATGTCGGTTTTGTTTCTACATTTTCTTGTGCAAAATATAGGTAAGCTCATCTTCCAACTCATCTATCCTCTGCGTTAATGTTATTTGAAAGTTTATACAGTGGTGTAATTATCTTTTAATTTGCTTTGCCACCTCGTAGTGGATGGAGCCATCGATTGTAATGTCATCTATACATTCTATCGTATTAATACAGCTATCCTGTAACTTCGTCGAGTGTGTTAGGGAAGGGATGAGCTCATTATCGTCATAATTCTCCGGCAGAAGATTCGTTTGTCTTCTCCAGGAAATTGCTCTTTGGTAGCTTCTCTGAAAGTTTGACGTTGATTTGTATTTATGTTTTTTGGATGATTGGCTTTCGATGTTCATGTTTCTTGTGTGTGCTGATTTTAGCTGCCATAGGCTGTACTGTCCAGGAGCTGGTCAAGCAATTGAATAATGGTTTAAAATCACTTCCGTTTGTTTTATGGCAGACACGGCCTATGTATTTGCAAGGGATGCAGACGCAAACTTCAGACCTCAGGCGTGTACTCACTGCGCTTCTGTCCTTGGTTGCCGCACTTAGCATACGTAACGTCGGTCTTTCTGCAGGTTTTAGTCATATGTCCTAGGTCACAACACTTAAAACACTGGTTTACTACTGTATAGGCTTCCACAGAGAGTGATTCGAAGTCTATGTAGACTCTGTGTCTCCTTGTAAGGACTCCTATATAGATGTGGGCTGACCTCCAGTAACTGGTGACTGAAACCTTCTTTTGACTTTTCTGTCGAAGTCTTCTTTAGTGGTGTCAGCGCTTAAATTCTGCTCGTAAAGGCTTTCTAGAAACTCCTCGTCGGTAAGTGTATCTGGCACGTGATATTCTGCCACGAGTGGCTTGCGTTTTCGCGATGCTTCACAGACAATGGTGTGCAGGTATTTAGTCTTTTCTATTATTTTTCGTCAATCCTCCTGTGTTTCCGTTTCTACTACAACTGCAGTCTGGGTGGTTCTGATTCACTTGATATGTATATTCTCTTTCCTAGAATTTATATTCTTGGTGATCGTATTGTATTGTATTTTATGTTACTGGGGACCTAGAAACGACGGAGAGGCTTCGTCCCCTCCTAGCCCTCAGTGGTTCACTAGCAGTCCACTCGCCCCACCACCGCCTCACATCGAACCCAGGGTTATTCTGCTTTTCGGCCCCCAGTGGACTCCCCGCCCCCCCTCCCCCGCCAGGTACGTCTCACACCAGACGAGTGTAACCCGAATGTTTACATGGTAGGGTAATTGTGGTGTACGCGTACGTGGAGTAAGTGTTTGCGCAGCTATCATCGACATAGTGTAACTGAGGCGGAATAAGGAGAACGAGCCCGCATTCACCTTACAAACCATCCACAGACTGGCCAGCATACCGGACCTCGACACTAATCCGCCGGGCGGATTGGTGCCGGGGACCGGCACGCCTTCCGGCCCGGAAGGCAGTGCGTTACACCGCCCGACTAACATGGCGTGCTTTCTTGGTGATAGTCTGTTGAACAGCTTTGGTGTCCTGATTTGCTGTTGATTTGATATACAGGCTGTTACAAAAGGGTACGGCCAAACTTTCAGGAAACATTCCTCACACACAAAGAAAGAAAATATATTATGTGGACATGTGTCCAGAAACGCTTACTTTCCATGGTAGAGCTGATTTTATTACTTCCCTTCAAATCACATTAATCATGGAAAGGAAACACACACCAACAGAACGTGCGAGCGTGACTTCAAACACTTTGTTACAGGAAATGTTCAAAATGTCCTCCGTTAGCGAGGATACATGCATCCACCCTCCGTCGCATGGAATCCCTGATGCGCTGATGCAGCCTGGAGAATGGCGTATTGTATCACAGCCGTCCACAATACGAGCACGAAGTGTCTCTACATTTGGTACCGGGGTTGCGTAGACAAGAGCTTTCAAATGCCCTCATAAATGAAAGTCAAGAGGGTTGAGGTCAGGAGAGCGTGGAGGCCATGGAATTGGTCCCCCTCTACCAATCCATCGGTCACCGAATCTGTTGTTGAGAAGCGTACGAACACTTCGACTGAAATGTGCAGGAGCTCCATCGTGCATGAACCACATGTTGTGTCCTACTTGTAAAGGCACATGTTCTAGCAGCACAGGTAGAGTTTCCCGTATGAAATCATGGCGGTGAATCGAGGAAGTACAGTACATACTGACAAAACTAAAATGAGCACTAACATGGATATTAAGCGTTTCGGGACACATGTCCACATAACATCTTTTCTTTATTTGTGTGTGAGAAATGTTTCCTGAAAGTTTGGCCGTACCTTTTTGTAACACCGTGTATAGAGTTGTGGCTTGTTTTGTTTTAGCCTGTTCTACTCCTCGAGCCGCTTTGGTTTTGGGCTCTGTGCTTATGTTTGCGCTCGTTGTGTCAATTTATTAGTTAATTCTCTAATTTGTTGTTCCAAGGCTTGGTTCGCTACATTGAGTTCCCTCTTTTCGTCCTCTAATTTCTCAGCCTTGTCTTACAAAGTTTCTGTTTGTAAGTCTTTGACTGGATTCGATGCTCTCTGTAGTTCGTCTTAATCGCCTGTATTAGGCAGGACAGTTAGGTTCAAGGCTAGTTATTTGGAAAGCTTAGGTAAACACTTTGTCTCTAATGACGGTTAAAAGAGCAGATGAAGTCTGCTTAACTTTTAACTCTGCTCCTATTTCGCTCAGTATTTTGTCTATGGCTGCTATCTTTAGACTGGAGGATATAGGCACAAGTTCGTCCTCCGTGTGTTCCATTCCGGGTGCGACGCTGATAGCTCGAGCTAGCGTCTTAACCCATGCTTGCCTTCTTCTTCCGTCGGCCCCTGGTGTGGTGGTGTCGCTACTTCGTCGGCTGAAATCCAGGGCCGAGCGCAGGCAGGCGGTTGTTTACCGACAGCAGGGAGCACAGCTGGTGGCCGCAGCTGCTGACGTCGTCGGCGGCGCGCGAGGCAGCTGGTGGCCGCTGCCAACACGTCGGATTGCGCTGCGACTGGTGAGGTGTCGCAGCGCGAGGCGTGGAATGCTGACACGCAAGAACCGACGCGGCTGACTGGCGAAACCGACACCAGCTCGGCCAGCGGGAGGGTGACGGCCTCTCATTTGCCGCGTTGCAAACGACGAACGCACTACAACTACTTTAATCACTGTCTCTGTTTTATTTACAGTGCCTAATGAGTAAATGAGAACGGACTATATGAGATAATACCCCCGGTACCGGAGAATTAAAAATCACTCTCCACAACCAAATTTTTACCGAGAAAAACTGCATCTGAATGCGGATTCACATCACACTAAAACTGACTCGGCGGCCATCTTGACAGGGTATACAGGTCAAGAAACTCGAATACCTCACTCCATAATAAGCACCCAACAAGCGGCCAGTTAACATAGTTTGTCTTCGTGTGACGGCTGCTTTCAGACGTGGCAGGAATTTTGCTCTGCAGAAAGCTGTCCACAGGAACACTGCCACAGCGATAAACGTCAGGTGGATTTCACCCTGCGGTTGGCACCATTCTGATTCGTCAAAGTTGCCCAGTACTAATCTCCTCTGTAGTCATTCCCACCATGTACCAGAAAAGACTTCGGCTACAAACACGACACCCACAATGTGAAACTGCCGAGAATTCTTCCACCAGACCCACAATCTGAAGCCACAGCAGCTGGCGCCTGTTAGAACAGTAACCCGCTTCCACCTCTGCTCGTTGATAACCACCTCCCTGTCTAGCCTCTGAACTCCCAGCGAGACAGACCGCTGACGCAGCATGCAGGCCATGGGCCGCGTCCTCTTGCCAGAGATGAGCACTTGACCTATTGAATCGTGGCATGACTCACAGACGTCGCCGCCACCCTATGTAAGTTTCTGGGATTTGATTATGGCATTAATGTCAACTACAGTAGTGCTGAAGCACACCTCTGTCACCTGTGATCATCCGGAGATCTTTCTTAGGCAGCATTAATTACCGTCATTCTCTCCCGTCATCCACCCCACCATGCTGTCCTCCTAACAATAAACTTCCACGTGATATTATTCTGGGCAAGGAGTTTATATGTGCAGGCGGCAGAACAGAAGTTCGCAGTTCGACCATGTATTTGTTGGCGGTGTGAAATGTCCGAACGTTGTCCAATTACAGGCCCTCGTCGTACTTTGTTTGGTTAATGCACTCCCGTTCCATTCTTGTTTTTACACTGTCTAGTCATACTAAAGTGCCTACCTGTCAGGAGCCTGAATAACCACCTTCTGCTGCTCGTAACGTGCAGAAAGTGAGTCAATGGAATTCTGAAAGGTACCGAGAGGGATGTGGCGCCACTGACGTACGCACTACAACTACTTTAATCACTCTCTCTGTTTTATTTACAGTGCCTAATGAGTAAATGAGAACGGACTATATGAGATAATACCCCCGGTACCGGAGAATTAAAAATCACTCTCCACAACCAAATTTTTGCCGAGAAAAACTGCATCTGAATGATGAGACTCCGGTGCCGCGGCCAGTGCACAAGGTTTCTCAGTTCCATGGCACGAACCACCAGAGCGACGTGATCCTATAGATTCTCGATTGGGCTTAAATCCGCTGCGCTTCGTGGCCAGGGGAGTAGGGTAATCTCGTCCTGGTGCTCTTCCAGCTGCGCATGTACTCTGTGAGCTGTGTGACACGTTGCGTTGTCCAGCTAGTGGATGCCATTGTGTGGAGGAGAAAAAAATTGCATGTAGGGGTCGATTCAGTCTGAGGAAGTACATGACAACAATACCGCATTAAGGCGAGCTGCCGTCATAACTCTAACTTTTAAAATTGATCTACTACAGGTATATGTAATACAGAATTTAACAATACGCTGAGGTGACACAAAACATGGGACACTTCCTAATATCGAGTGGGACCACCTTTTGCTCGGTATAGTGCTGCAGTTCAACGTGACATGGACTCAAATAGTCTTTGGAAGTCCTCTGCAGAAAAACTGAACCTTGCTGCCTCTATAATCGTCTATAATTGTGAAATGATACCGCAGGATTTTGTGCTCGAACTGTCCTTTCAATTATTTCACATATATGTTCAGTTGAATTAATTCGGGCTATCTGTGTGTCAAATCATTCGCTCGAATAGTCCAGAATGTTCTCCAAACCAATCGCCAACAATTGTGGCCCGGTGACATAGCATATAGTCATCCATAAAAATTTCATCGTTGTTATGGAACATGTACTACATGAATGGGTGCAAATGGTCTCCACGTAGCCGAACACGACCGAAGACTCAGGCTGTTCCATGTGAAACAGCCAATAACGCTGTGGAGCCAACACAAGCTTGCACGCTGCTTTGTCGGCAACCTAGGTCCATGGCTTCACGAGATCTGTGCCACTCTCGAAGCCTACTATCAGGTCTTACCAACTGAAACTGTGACTCATCTGAACAGGTCACGGTTTTCCAGTCGGCTATGGTCCAAACGGTATGGTCACAAGCCCAGGAGAATCGCTGCAGGCGATGTCGTCCTGTTAACAGAGGCACTCGTGTCGGTCGTCTGCTGCCACAGGCAATTCAAGCCAAATCTCGGCGCACTGTCCTAACGATGAGTTCGTCATACGCCATACTTTATTTCTGCGGTTATTTCAAGCAGTGTTCCTCATCCCTGAGCACTGACAACTGTTCTCACTCGTTAAGTGAAGGTCGTTGCCATTGTCCATAGAGAGAGGTAATGGCTGAAATTTGGTATTCTCAGCACATTCTTGACACAGTGGACTTCGGAATACTGAAGTGATTTCAGAAATGGAATGTCTCATGTGTCTAGCTCCAACTACCATTCCTCGCTGAACGTAATTACGTCGAAAACATTTTCACCTGAATGACCTGAATACAAATGACATCTCTGCCTTGTGTATACACAGCTACAACTTGTATATGCGATATTACCGCCATTTGTGTATGTGCATATCACTATCCTATAACTGAAGTCACGTCAATGTAAGGATTAATCCTATGCCATTAAAATTTTATTTTTAGGAATTCGCGGTTGTTTCATCCCCAGCAACGAGGAAACTATTTGTTCAAAGAGAAAGCCAAGATGATCCTTTGTGTAGGAAACGTTATGTAGTGTAATATTTGCTAGACTCAGCGGTTTTCGAGTTATTCAAGAAAAATATAAAAACGTGACATTTGAACATCCACCGACGCTCAAGCTAACACACGTCAGGACTTTTAGTGTCGTTCATGGCATTACCTCCTGCCACAACACAAATAAATTTTTCCCCTGTTCGATCTTTTATGCCCTTCGTTGGCTCGAGTAGAATGCCCACAGAAATTAAGTAGACGTCGCATCCGAGCAGAATTTTAGGTGGACAGCACGAGCAGTAACACATGTGGAGACAGAAATGTAGGATTTTTGAGAGTGTGCCCATCACTCGTATTCGCACTGCATAGTGTAACGAGTTTCAGTTGCGCGAAGGAATCCTTAACTTATCAGTAAAATAGAAAACGGTAAGTTGAGGATAAAGTTTTGAGGGCGGAGGCAGAAATGCGAAGTTATAATTTGTGGTCTGTCTTAGTCTGCTGTACCATCGCTGGTTTTAATAAAGTACAGTATCCGTTAGTGAGGCAGCAGTACCCTCGGCGAGTAACTTCTACGGCGCAGAGCCAGCAGCTGCAGCGCGGTTGCGCTGCGCGGGATGCGGCGACGACAGGCGCTGTACGCTGCGCCGCCGAACGAAGGCAATTGCAGGCTGGAGGCCGGGCGCCGGCGTCGCACCTGCCAGGCGTGTAACGAGCGGCGTCGTTAGGCGGCGAGCGGCGCGCTGCACGGCTGCCGGGCTGCCGGCTAGCGGCATCACCGCTGCGTCCCGCCACCTCCTAGCTGCAGCGCCACCGCTGCAAGTGCCGTGCGTGGGGGAAACTACCAAGGTTTTATTATAATTTCCCTGCATTTATAAGCGACCGCCTCCTAGATTCATAAACCGTTTATCCATAAAGTACGTGCGAGGCAGCACATCCTAAGGGCTCTGCGCTGTCAGAGGACTTGTCTGTAGCTCCTTCGCTCAGTTTTCGCGGGCGGAAGAAAGGAGTGGGGCCGGGAAGAAATAATCTAGCGCTTTTGAAAAGAAAGTAATACCATGTTCTACGGACTATAAGACGCTACGGACTATAAGAAATACCTAAATTTTTTAAAAAAATAACATTTTTATTATTAGATAGCAAAACCAGGCTAAAAAACTGAACTGACCTTTAAAATCCTTCAAAATCATTATCTGAACTTCTTCCTTCTTCTTCTTCTTCTTCTCCTTTTCTTCTTCTTCGCCCTCTTTGGATATAATATGGCCTTCACTGCCGCCGAGAGCGTTTCTTAGCAATAATGTCTTATCTCACGCGCGACAACGTCAGTTTTATCCTCTGATATACTTCTTTGATTTTAGGTCGTTTTAAAGCCCCCATCGAATTGCATTCATACTGGTCTTCATCCTCCATTTTTTACATTCCTCTCTCATATACGATTGAAATGGTTTATTTATCGAGACATAAAGAGGCTGCAATTGTAAAGTAAGTCCTCCCAGAATAATACCAAGCTTTGTATTTCTCTGTTTTCAATATTCTTTCACAGAATTTTTCAAATGACTACTAAACTGATCTAGCACAGGAAGAGAACTCTTCTTCAATAAAGTAGCTTTCCTCCTCTGCCAAAGACTGTTAACCCATAATTTCATACCAGCCTCGTCCATCCAACCCTTATTATGAACGTGACCAACAACATCTGGCAGTATTTCAAAAGGTTTTGGCATTGTTTTGGGCTTGAAAATGATCATTGGGTTAAGCTCAGTGCTGTCAGCACAAATAAAAGGACAACAGTGCAGTGCATTTTTTTAGGTCCTCTTGTTTCTATAGCTACATTTTTAGTACCTTTCATGGAAATAATTCTGTTGCTCTGCACATCAAATGTCAGAGAAGTTTCGTTCATATTCGCTATTTGCCTTAATTCCATCCTAGTTTCCTTTCGATGTTCAATAATAAAGTGATGGAAAGGTAATAATTTCTATTCATGCTCTTGTGGCATTTTCTGACATATTTTGACTTTGGTTCGCACACTAATCCCATGATGCGTCAGAAATCTGTAGCACTAACCAACTCCACCCTTGAACACTTAACTTACACTGTAGCGCTAGCTTACGAGCGTGTATTTGAATCATTTGTGTATTAATTCCAGAGCCATTTTGATATTATCCGGGAATGCATTTCACTTATTCATCTTTTAGTATTAGCCATTTTGCCTTCGGTCCTCTATTTGCACGTTTAGTTTTCTCCACTTTTTCCGTTCTTTACTAGCCCGCCAATCATGAACTGTTTTTTTCTTTCTGTTGGTACAGAGACGAAACTCCGCTCAATTGCTCTGTTTCCATGTTCCTCTCCATATGTTGGTATTTTCAATTTATAGCCAGCATCATAAAATGAAGCGCCAAAGAAATTTATATGGCCACGCGTATTCAAATACAGAGATATTTAAACAGGCAGAATACGGCGCTGCGATTGGCAACACCTACATAAGACAAAAAGTGTTACATCGGTTACAGCTGTTACAATGGCAGGTTATCAACGTTGAAGTGAGTTTGAATGTGGTGCTATAGTCGGGGCACCAGCAATGGGAGACAGAATCTCCGAGGTAGCGATGAAGTGGAGATTTTCCCGTACGACCATTCCACGAGTATACCTTGAATATGAGGAATCCGTTAAAACATCAAATCTCCTACATCTCTGCGGCCTGGAAAAGATCCTGCAAGTAAGAGACCAACGACGACTTAAGAGAATCTTTCAACGTGACAGAAGTGCTACTCTTCCGCAAATTACTGTTGATTTCAATTTTGGGCCATCAACAAGTGTCAGTGTGTGAATCATTGAACAAAAAGCCATCGATATGGGCTTTCGGAGCCGAAGGATCACTGGTGTACCCTTGATGAACACACGACACAAAGCTTTACACGTCGCATGGACCCGCCAACACCGGCATTGGACTGTTGTTGACTGGAAACATGTTGCCTGGTCGGACGAGTCTCATTTCATATTGTATCAGTAGACGGACGAGCACGGGTATGCAGACAACCTCATGAATCCAAGGACTCTGCATGTCAGCAGGGGACTGTTCAAGCTGGTGGAGGCTCTGTAATGGTGCGGGGCGTGTGCAGTTGGAGTGATATGGGACCCCTGATACATCTAGGTACGACTTTGACAGGTGACACGTACGTAAGCATCCTGTCTGATCACCTGCATCCATTAATATTTGTTGTGCAGGGACTGATGGCCTCGCTGTTTGGTCCCCTACTCCAAACCAACCAACCAACCATTGTGAATTCCGTCTGACTTGGGCAATTCCAGTAGGACAATGCGGCACCCCACATCCAGAATTGCTGCAGAGTGGCTCCACGAACATTCTTCTGAGTTTAAACGCTGGCCACCAGACTCACGAGACATGAACGTTATTGAGCATATCTGAGATGCCTTGCAACGTGCTGTTCAGAAGAGACCTCCAGCGCCTTGTACTCTTCCGGATTTAAGGATAGCCCTGCAGGATTCATGGTGTCAATTCGCTCCAGCACTACTTCAGACATTAGTCGATTCCATGCCACGTCGTTTTTCGGTACTTCAGCCTGCTCACAGGTCCACTATACGGTATTAGGCAGGTGTACCAGTTTCTTTAGCTCTTCGTGTATGAATACCTCTTATATTTTTCCATTACGAAACTGGCTACTAACAAAAATATTGTACTGTTACTGATAACAAAAATGACTTTCAGATCAAGTTCACTAGCGCCGTAGACTGCAAAGACTCATCGTAGGCTAGGCAGTGTTCTGAATCTGTGATGGTGCGGCGGGAGGGAAAGAGTGTTAGCAAGCTTGTGAATCCCCGCAACTTATTTTCGTCGCTACTGGTTGAATACAGTGTTGCCAGTGTTTCCAGCGCCATTGAATATATCGCCATTTTTAAGACTGGTCGGAATTTTAAATCAAACATTGGATATTTTAAAATTAATTTCTGGTATATTACGCAACTGAATTTTGGAGGCAATTTTTCGAGAAACAGGCACTGTGTGAGGTAACGGGCGAGTTGTGGCTCCCTGAAAATATTCTAAGTTCCGAGTTGGCGTGGCTGCACGGGCCACTTGGGAAGCCAGGGGCTCGTCAGCAGCCGCGTGGTGCTGAACATTAGCCGGAGCAAGAGAGGTAGCCCAGCACGTGGTCCAGGCCGACCGCATGGCTGGGAATTCCATGTTGACACTGTGTTGAGGACTGTGCATAGTGTCGATGAAGGAGATTTGTATGCCGGGAGTGCCGAAGATAGGAGACTTGGTGAAACCATAATGGCAGACGTTTCTCAGTACGTGTAGAAATTAATAATAGCAAGAGGAATCATAATATCTTAAAGAGATACATGTACATTACCATTACTTGCACGACGATTCTGATGGTGTAATCAGATTTTCAGTATCTATATTAGTGTAAAGTTTAGTGTCTGACTGTAAATCGTACAAGTACATCCAGCAAAGAAATTCCAAAATCTAAATGGTTCATCCGATTTTGTCGATCGACTTGTCTTTCGAAAGCTATTAGTGTAAACCTAAATTGGTATACATTACAAGCATGAAACTTGAATAGTACATGAGTCATTGGAGGTCAAATTGGCTGATAACTACTGATCTCGTCAGGCCATAAGTACTCAACAGTTACACGAAAAAGAAAACGGTAGCAGCATTCTTATGAAAATATTTATTCGTCTATGTCTTTGTTTGTATCGGATATATCCTATTCATGAAAAAATTGGTCAAACATTTACTGTGGTTTAGAAAGCACAGAGGCATTAGGCTACTGGCCTACTTTTGTTTCTATTCCTTTGATAAACGTTTATTTAGTCTGTTTATGTATTTAATAATGTGTGTTATAGCGTGTTTATGGTCTAGGTATAGGAATATTTGTTTAATTTCAAGTTATTTAAATGGATATTCAGTATTTTCTGTGTGTTTCAATATGTTTGCCAGTGCACGTTAGCTTGGAGACATGGAGGGAGCGCTCTAGCCAATCAAAGTGCTCATTACCGCGGTTTGTGACTACCGAAATCAATGTAGAGACTGGATGGAAGTGGGGGAGAAGGATTGGGTGGGCACATTAGACGGGGGGTACTGGACAGGAAGGCGCGATGGACAGACGCAGGAAATACTTGGAGAGTGTTGAGCAGTTTGTGCGTGGTCGTAGGAGATAGAAATATTTCGTAGTGCCGACTTGTGCACTTGTGAGATTTCCGTGGCTTCTGCAGTGAATATCTCTCGAGCTATGTTGTTGATCATAACTAATTACTTGAAGTAGGAATGTATTGTTTCCCTGATATTCAACTTATGTTTTATTTAATTGCTTGACCATCGACACCAATAAGTGTTTAGCAGTAATAACTGGAATTCATAAAGGTACTTCTGCTATCGTACTCATCATTTAAACTCGTTGAAAATAGTTCCTGCTGATTTTATTTAATTGCAATCTTTCATTTATAAATTTCTATGTTACATTGAAAATTCGCAATTGCCGAAGGATAGGAACCTTCGACCATTCGATTAACGTGTGTATTCATATTCTATACTGTAGACTCAGAAGTATTCGGCATGTAATGTGACAACTACTTATCCAAGCCCCCACACAGCAAAACCAGCCAAAACTTTTAATATTTCATCTCTGAATCTGAGGGTATGTAGTTGAGGGCTACCATTAATTTTATTTTGAAAGCCCGCAACTGGCTATAGCAGCCATTCCACCATTCTGGACGAGCTTGGATCGGCGCTGTATGTGGCGTCTGATTCCCTTTTCCTTGACGCACAGCAGGATATGATGGGAAATTTCATTGTTCGTTTGCGTCAGCTCCGTGCTAAGAGTGGCGGACATTTTCCGAGAACGTTTTTATGTGACTGAAATGACTGCCCGCAGAGGACGAGTTTAATTAAGCACGCTCATATATACGAGCTGCACAGTATAAAGCGTCATCTGTCAGTAGCTTTTCCAATTGTTTCGAAACTTTGTACAACTTCTGTATAATATTCTTGCAGCATTTACAATAAATAACTTCGGTACAGTATTCTTTCTACGTTTACAAACAACAACTTCTGAATAACTTCTGTATAAAATTTTTACAGCTTTTACTATAAACATACCTTTTGTTATACTCTTATAGCAATCTGGGTTTTCGAGGTACTACTCAGTTTTGAACTGGAAACCTCTTTCGGTGCACATCCTGTATGAAGACAAGAAGTTTCATAACCGCTAGGTTTCTCGATCGAATCTCGGTGCTGGAACGTTTTTCATTCCAACATAAATCTGACAATATACTTGTAATGACTGTGCAGATTGTCGGTATTTGATGATTCATTTATTATTTACATAATATTTATAACGAAAAAAGCAGAAACAATTTTTTCCAAGGCTACGGTAAATAAAAAAGAATAAACGGCTGTTTCCAAAGAAATCAGTACAGTCATTTCATTTATATTACTGATCTAGTTTTTTTTCACACGTAGCAGGATGTAACATGTAAATCATAATTATTGTGACATACAGCATGCTTGATGAAGACCGAATTTTTGTCGGTGCATGATTTTTCAAAATGCCTATTGCAAAGCAGGTTTGTTTTACGTTCATAAACGGTTCTCAGTCATCGCATAATTTAGCCGAGTACCTCACATATCGATACATATCACAGAATATTGGTACAGACTACCATTGGAGTATGACTGATTGAACTTTTATGCAGTCTTCTGTAGAAGAGAAACTTGTAAATATAAACGTCGTGAGGCTGCACCAGCACAGTACATTTGGGAGAGATTATTTTGAAACTGCGCTTTGGCAGAGAACTGAAGGAATAAAAAAAAAAAATTACTGGTAGCCAGATTTAGTTCAGAGACCTCACGATTATTACACTAAATGCTGACTCTCTCAGCTGCGGTCTCCTTGAATTCTAACGACCACACAAAGTTTACGAGCACGCCAAAAATGTTCAAACACGGTGTTTCTCGGAAGCGGTTAAGAGTTGTGTCCTCCAGTTTACATATGCTGAAGTTTCAGTCGTGCCCTACAATCGCTGTCAATATGAATTAAATTGGTGTGGGGAAATTTGTACGTTCCCCATGTGAGCGGGGTTACTGCTGCCACCACATCATGCCGTCTGGTTCTGCTGCCGTCTATGCTGCCGCTTCGGTCAGCCCGAGCCACTGAGCACCAAACAGCGAAGAGTCGACGCCCGCGACTGATGTCTTGATTGGTATGAATAATTATGCTATTTTTATTTTTTCACTCTGCTTCGAAATGTAGACAATGGCAAGTAAAACAGAATTATCAAAATTAAAACAATGAAAATGAAGAAAATAAATGAATTGACCCACTATGCACCTTCTCGATGTACACCTTTTCATCATTGAGTGATAAGAAGTTGATGTGAAATACGTTAAATCAATACAAAAAAATACGATTAATTCATCTTAAACAGACCATCTCAAGAATTAAATTCTTTGAATTAACCAGCTAAGAAAGATATACCGTATAAAAACAATCTAGAAACACTGAAAAAATGGAAGTTGAACACTTCAACAAGGACCGGTCACTTGGCACGAAGTATTTGCTGCCTTGCGAGTCATCCTGGAACAACAGTGTGGACTATAGCGCGGTCATTAACACTCAAGTCATCTTGATCCTGCTATTAAAACTGCATCTTTCTTACTTATTGAATGTTGCTCTAAAGTACCTGTTTCCTCTTCCACATAAGTTTCCACAAACTAAATGTCTCTATCTATATCATACTTGTACGTGATATCACATCCCAGAGCGTTAATACGATTCACCTACTCTACTACTATATAGTTAAGGATCGTCTTTCTTCTCATGGGATCGTTTGCTGTAAAAGCCTGTGTTTTGGTTGTCTTTCCGGATGTAGTGATACTGCATTTTTGGTTATTACCCTCAGAAGGTAAAACCCCTTTGTATGTTTCCCTGTTTCTCTGATAACATTGTGACATCGTCTGCATAGAGATACAGTACTGTGTAGTCACCTTGCCTACCCAAATACCTCCGTGGAACTTCGGTTTTCAAAGTTTGGGAAGAGCCTCATAGTGTGCCTTCATTACTCCAGCTCTTCGAATCGTGCAACATCCAGATTTCTCGGGCATTCGAATGTGACTGTCGTCCGATGTTCCACTGTATGGGAACGTGACGGTAAGCATACCCGTTGTCAAGACTCCAGTCGATCACCGTTTTGTATCCCATGCGCGCAGTATCCCCTTCAAACCTGCGCCAGTCGTCAGAGAAGAGGTAATGGACTCCCTCCAGCATTCTTAGTCGTCCCGCAGCACTAGTCACAGACTTCAGCAGAGAGACTATAGAATTACCGTCCCATGCATAATCTGCCGTTAACATCAGAAAACAGCTGCTTCTGAATGATGCAGTCGCTTTAAGCCATCGTAGACTGTCGACTGTACTATGCAAAACGTCTCAATTGCACCATTCACATTATTGTATTCATTCGACCGTTGGCCATTTTCCTATGTGTAGCGTCGATTATATGTGTGCTATCGAGGGCTAACGTTTGTTCCCACACAGCACGAAATAATAACTAAGTGTGACACAAACTCACAAACTTCAGTAGCCATTCACATTTAAATACGGACAAATGCAGAAACTGGCCAGTAATGCGAAATATATTATTGGTGCAATAAAGTCACATTGTGTAATAAAATTAACAGCCCAGGTTGGCTTAAAGTGGTTTCATCATTTCCACGTAACGTTGAAGCAGTGGAGCCGTACACAAACAAAGTGATATATGGTGCGTTTGGAGTAGTGCCGTGACAAGGCTGCATGGACCACACAGCATGAGCTGATTGTGATTGGCTTCGGTTTGTGCTCAGCCAGTATCACGATTCTGCAGAAGATCGGCTAGTGTGGCGGCGACCTAGAGAGAGAACTTGTTACTCCTTTATCTTGGAGAGTCACCACGCTGTTACTTCCTACGTCACGGCGTGGGAGCCATCAAATAATTATATCAGGTCACGGCTGGTAGTGATCGAGGAAATCTGAAGGCGCAACACCACGTCATGGCTGTCCGGCGTACTCGAGCTTTACCTTTCATGCGACAGTATCGCGATTATCTTTTTAAAAGGACACTGCTCCTGCGTAAGTGGCACGTGTCCCATGACCTATCTGCTGAGGTACTCTCGCGGCCTGCAAGATCTCCATATCTGTCTTCGATAGAACGCGTGTGCGTTTGCTTTGACGTCAACAGCGCACCAGTCGCAGTACCCGGGATATCAAGGAGCAGTTACAAGAGTTGTATGCAAATTTGCCTCAGGAGATGACACTTCTTTATGACTCCCATGCCAAACGAATCACTGCATGCATCGTGGCCAGAAGGCGTGCACCGTAGTAATTATATGTCAGCTGTTACGGCCAATTTTTTGTACATGTCACTCGATTCTGCAATCACTGAATTAATTTCGCTTACCCTCTCAAACCATAAAGTTCCAGTTTGTTTCCTGTTCCCCTTTCTGGAACTTCACTTTTTTGTCGGGCAGAGTGTAGACATTTTTCTTCAAATATGTGAAAGTTACAAAAACACAACATATTACCAAGAAAAACCATTAGCATTCAAAACAGCTTGCGGTCGTCTCAGGAATCATAAATACTATTCCTACATGGTTTTCAAGGCAATCTTACACCATTATCTCCGCAAAATAGGGATGTTCAGGTAACGATGATGGCGATCATGCATATTTCTCATCAGATTTGGCCACAGTGGCTCAATATCCATGAGATCTGAGATTTTGGTGGCCAGTAGATGTATGACAATTCATTCTGATGCCCAAAAAATCAGTCTTGGGCGATGGAAGATGGGTTAAAAGGGGTCCTGTCATGTCGGAACCGTTTGGGAAGAAAGACTGAGCATCGGATGGACCTGATCACCCAAAATGGTTACACCCACCTTGGCAGTAATGCGACCTTCCAGACGTCCCATGGAATACCACAGTATGGTTGCCGAAAGGATGGCCGAACCTCCACCATATTTCTCTACTGTGTCGTACTCTCGGCCAAATCATGGAAACAGTGTAACTTGAGTGACTCTTTGTCGTTGCTCTGTAGTCTACCTTTTATTGCATCGGTAGCACATTTTCCTATTATGGGCATTTGCATCACTAATGTGTGAGTTTGGAATTCAAGCTCGCCCTAAAATTCCCTGCTTATGGAGCTCCATTCGTGTTGTTTTGCTGCTTGCAGGGTTCGACAGTGCGTCAATCAGACTGTGCAAGTGACATTTGCAACTGTCATTCCCTTATATTTTTCTCAGTCCTCTCCAATGACCGTCAATTACCGTGTCTCAAACACTCAAGACACACTTTCGCCCCGGTTGTGACTTAACGGAAGATGTTTCTTACGATTCCCCTCTATACGGTATAGATCTACGACAAGGTGCCTCTTGAGACACCAAACACTCTGGCTACCTTGGTTACGAAAGATCCCACCAAACGAGCACCAACAATTTGCCCAGATTGCAGTTCACTTATCTCGGACGTAATGAACTACGCGAAACGCTGTTCTGACCTCGCCTGACACTTGCAACGTATTGAGGACATTGCACAAGTGCCATACGTGATCAAATACAATGCTGCAATCTGCAGGCTTGGCTAGTATTGGCTTTCATGTTGCAGCATGCATATCTCCCTGTCTCTCCATATTTCTGTGCAACAGCTCCATATAAAATTGAACGGGTAGCATTAAGTATGTACGGTGAGACGACTTGTCTGACGTAGAAGTAATAACCTATATACATAACTCTTCCTCGTACGTCAATTAATGAAGACCGTTTCGAGACAGTTAGCAGGCAGAAAATCACTGCGGCGGATTGGTATTTATAGTATACACTGTGAAATTATATTAAGGAAATTGAGGCCAAGAACAAGGTTCGGGTTTAATTTAAGGTTCAAAAATGGTTCAAATGGCTCTGAGCACTATGGGACTCAACTGCTGAGGTCATTAGTCCCCTAGAACTTAGAACTAGTTAAACCTAACTAACCTAAGGACATCACAAATATCCATGCCCGAGGCAGGATTCGAACCTGCGACCGTAGCGGTCATGCGGTTCCAGACTGCAGCGCCTTTAACCTCACGGCCACTTCGGCCGGCTTAATTTAAGGAAAATACGTTATAGAGTGGCCCAACTTGATCCGTCATTTCTCTTTCCAAAACAAATATTTTTACTTAATGACAATTCAATCATGAACCGACCAAGAATCTAATACATACAAGTAGTTAAGACTTTTTAATTAAATTCACAACATATAAGGACATTTTTATTACACAGAAAATTACAAATAGTACTAAAAATGTCAACTGCGTAACGCAATGGTGGCCGGACTACAAACAGTATCCGCCACTAGAATGCAACTGTAGGGTGATCCCACAACATGACTTGAATATTAATTCAACAAACGTTAAATAAAATACATTAAAATGAATACATCTCTAATAGTTATTCTGCTCTAATATAGACAAGATATGGCCAAGCTGCCCAGAGGCTATCCACATGTAAAACAGAAACAACGCTAGCACTTCACTGATTGACCACAAGCCTGTACCACATAAATCACGTTAAGTACTTGAATGAGCTACCTGGCTTCTAAAGCACAATTAAAATGGTAATGACAATTAAACCCTTAATTTTTTAAAGAAATTAAGAATCTCCTCAGTTTGCCCAAATACTTTTATCACACACTCACAAGGTTCTTACAATAGCACAAATACTGAGTCAATTACTTCCTAATCCAGCGACATCGCCCGCCGTGGCACGATATCAAAAGAATGACAACACACTACTCAGGCTGAGGCTGGAACGGGAGATCCGCAGAGTCGCGTTTGATGTGCCAGCATCTTGACCTTGAGCGACGACGGAAAAGCCGCCGAAGCAGAAGGAGAACGCGTCCCTCAGCCGAAACGGCGGAACAGCAACTGGTCAGTCGCTGCCCATACAAGGCTGTCAACATATACCAAATAACAAACAGCAAAACACGTTTGATAACAAACTTACACACACAGCAATACTTAAACGGGTTACTGAAAATTCAAGTGTTAAAAGTTCAGTATGGGAACGTCCCGCCTATAACATTAAAAGTTAACCTCCCCAGAATCAATCTACAATGTCATTTAAACGAATAGTTACATAATAATTCAAACAAGATTTAAGAAATCAATGTATACCTTTACTGGCGCTCTTATGGGATAATAGACAGAGTAATTGGAATACGCAGGTAATGGCAGGTGGCCAGTTAAAATGTACAACTGTAACCTGTAGAAGATGTCAAATCAAACGGCTTTCAGCTGTCTAGTAACCAAACTTATTTTATCTGGCTACCACCTTCGGCGATCTACTACGCCGTCTTAAGCTGTAGGGCACCTGAACACCGAGTAAGAGAGTGCGCAAATACAAACAAGCATACACACATGATCTATACGTGCGTAGCTTTAGGCTGAGCCCATGCAGCTTCAGTTACATGAGAAATATAACAATTCACCTAAGCAAGGGCCAAGATGTAGTATTAAATACTCAATAATAACAAAAATGGTTCTAATGGTTCTGAACACCATGGGACTTAACATCTATGGTCATCAGTCCCCTAGAACTTAGAACTACTTAAACCTAACTAACCTAAGGACAGCACACAACACCCACTCATCACGAGGCAGAGAAAATCCCTGACCCCGCCGGGAATCGAACCCGGGAACCCGGGCGTGGAAAGCGAGAACGCTACCGCACGACCACGAGCTGCGGACCAATAATCACAAACAATGATTTGAAGCATAAGATTAACATAGCAAAGTACTAGTGCGTCGCATACAGAAAGCTCCAGATTGTGACACACAGCCCTAAAATGGTCTCTGAAAGGTGCAAAGGAACCAGTTTCACGGGCAGCTCACACAGGGCAGAATTAACAATCTGTAAGAATAGTACTTATTAAACAGTCTTCATAGATAATTTCAAACAAATGCCAAGGAGGCCAATAGCTTCAGGAATTCAAGAAGCCACCGGATAATACTGCACGGCGGCTCGTAGCTGTTAAAAGTTGTTCAGTGCACATCGGCCTACTTAGCACACCACAGTTGACTGGTGCACGCCGTAGCCAGGTTGCATGCGACGACAGCAACGCTCAACTCTGCAGGAAAAAGCGGTCCCCCATAGCCCATTGGTGAACGTTGTTTACCTGCTGCAGTCGCCAGGACGCCCAGTACTCAGGCACAACCGTCCAGCTCCGTGTTCGACACAACCCGCCACTATACAGTCCAGACGGAGCACATAGCCCTCCAAAGACAATACGACGAGGGCTAGAGTTGATGGAATGCGCGCAAAAGTGGAATCAGTAAGATCAAGCGTGCACCCTCACAGAAGCCGCCACGGCTCTGTAATTGTCTCTTGTTACGACGCAGAAGTTGGAAATTTGGCTGAAAGGTGCCTACAACCTTCCTCCGTTACGGTGTGCTGTAACTCTCGGGCTCGGCGACCCTTCGAACAGCAAGTCCTTAAGGCACAACTCAGAAGTTCTTGTGAGCTGTAAGATGGGTTCATGATATTACACTGCCACCAAATTTCACAGCAGTTCTGCCCAATGCTGCGTCGGACGTCTCACATGATGGGAAGGTCGTCACATTCCCCTGTTACCCACATGTCACCAATTCTTTTGAAGCCTCTGCGGTGGAGCCCAGAACCGGTACACCCAGCATTTAAATCGTACAGTTTTCTTATGGGTGACGGAGGAAAACACTTCAGACAATCACTGCTGAGAATCAATACGAAAAGGCCTCAGGAGGTGGAATACAGGATGTAAGCGGAATCACCCTTTCCCTTTGGGAGTTGATTCTCACACGTTTTGTCGTCGAAAACGACTATTTGAAGTGCGATGAGCAATGAGATGACCTACTTGAAAACTTTCGACACTGCTGCCACAACATGGGCGTTTCAAGCCTACACTAAAGACACCGTGGGGCTGTAACCGAACTGAACCTGATCGTCCCCTTTTGGAACTTAGGACACCCGCAATTTTTGCTCTGGTGTAGAAGGACCGTCCAAAACCCTCTGGCGAAATTTGGACGTGATCCGAAGCAGCAAATGGGTGTTTATCCTTTCTCAACCTTCCTGTTGTGTGCCCTCTCTGTTCCCGTTTTGCAGTAGACACTGGTTTAAACTTATTACATTGTCTTATAAACTTTACGGGTTTGGAAGACGTTTCTGAAATAGGCTTTCAGCGAAATCAGAGAGGAACCTTAAACTGACGTCCTACTCGGGACCTTCGCTTTTCGCGGACAGTTGCTCTATCGTCTGAGCTACCCAAGCACAACTCACAACCTGTACTCACAGCTTTAATTCCACCAGTATCTCGTCTGCTACCTTCCAAACTTCACAGAAGCTCTCCTACAGACCTAACAGAACTAGCACTCCTGAAAGAAAGGATATTGCGGAGACATGGCTTACCCACAGCCTAGGGGATTTTTTCAAAACGAAATTTCTTTTCCAATCTGCAGCGGACTGTGCACTGATATGAAACTTCCTGGCAGATTAAAACTGTGTGCCGCACCGTGACTCGATCTCGGGACCTTTGTCTGAGTCTAGGTCCGGCACAAAGTTTTAATCTGCCAGGAACTTTCATGTTCTGAATAACTGACATGCTATAATTTACGGCCTCTCCATATGTATATGAACAGAGTTTCTAACTTTGGTACTTGACTTATTGTATTAAACTATTAACGAATAATTTATAATAGATTAGTGGGTTCTGGATTAGTAACGTATGATAGTGTGTTAAATAAATGAATTCTGTCAGCAACAAAACGAAACACAGTATTGCTACTAATATGATTGTTGCCCCTAACGCCGATAGGTTATAGCCTGCCAGTATATGTTCTGCCAGCCTCGGATCTCTTTGACTGTGCTTTTCATGATGTGAACCAGTGGCTACAAAGCGCTGTTACCAACCGCTGCTGAGTGAAGAGTCTATGGTGTTAAACAAGGAACACCTTTCGGTTCAGCTGTTGGGAGTTCAGAAACTTCAGTGTTTTGTAAGCTTCTATCGTAAAGGGAGATAACTGGTTCAGCACTACTAATAGGAAATATATACACACTAGCCTAAGAGTTATTGGATGGTTTACACCACTGTTGCAAGAAAAAGCTGTTATTTATAGCTCTGGCGTTGTATATATTTCCAACAGTTTTCTTAGACCGCTAGTTTCCAAATACGGGAGAACACTTGCCGCAAAATGAGACATAACATTTAGAAAATTCATGAAGCACACTGTAGTGGCACTCCAGACACCGAATGTAGCAGCAAACACCAAATATAGCAGATAAAGGTAGAAGGCACCATATTAAAACTCGTCCAAGTTTCCCAAGTGATTTCTTGTTTCCAACTTCAGTGCCGCATTCCCCTTGGTCTGCATCACCGGGTCCCTCAATGCTGAGAACACCACGTTGCTGATTGCGAAATGATTTGGCGCAGAATGGCTGTCTCAGTGACCTGTGCCCACACTACTGTTGTCGGCCTTCTACAGCCTTGACGCCATGATGTGCCTGTAGCTGACTCAGTGGCCTTCGCCTCTGCTGCATCAGCTACACCTGCTGCAAGGCAACCCGCGGTGCTTGTTTGCCAACGTGGCTCAGATCGCAGGTGACAACAAGCACCTGCGATCCGATGTCTGAATCTGCGGCCCTCGCCTCAGGATGCATGTAGCCAGTTTTGTGATACGCCCCGCCGTCCAGGAGAGCTGCCAGTCCTGAATGCCTTGTTAGTGAAGCAGCACCTATTTATATGTGGCTGTGCACTTCTGTTTTTCTAACGCGCCACTCCGAGTCACATACTCAACAACACATGGGTTGGGCAAGTAGTCCCCTTCTGCCTGTAACTTGCGCCATGCAAACTGCCTCGTTCACACTTTTTTATTAGTGGTTCGATGGCCTTGTGGCCTCCATTCTGCTTCGCAACCGCTAGTCAGCGTAACTTACTGTCAACAGGCCTGTGCCTGGCTGTAACTTGCACACTCAGAAATGTTGCACCGAATCTAACTTTCTTATCTTATACTGTGGTGCCGTTACAAATGTTTGTTGCCCCTAACGCCAATAGGTTGTAGCCTGCCAGAATACTCTGCCAGTCTCGGCACTCTTTGACTGCACTTTTTATGATGGTAACCGATGGCCGCAAAGCGATGTAATCAGCCGCTGCTGAGTGAAGAGTCTATGGTGTTAAACAAGGAACATCTTTCGGTTCAGTGGTTTGTAGTTCAGAAACTTCAGTGTTCGTAAGCTTCTGACATAAAGGGAGATATCTGGTTCAGGAAAACTAATAGGAAATATTTACACACTAGCCTAAGAGTTATTTGATGGTTTACACCACTGTTGCGAAAAAAGGCTGCTTTTTATAACTCTGATGTTGTATACATTGCCAACAGTTTCGAAATATGGGAGAGCGCTTGCCACAAAATCAGACTCTGTATTTAGGAAATTCACAAAGTGCTCTGATGGTTAACACATGCGATACTCTCTGAGTCACTGGAATATGTCAGATCCATTACTGGAGATTCATGCAAGATATTTGAAATAAGATGTCGGCGTGTTGAACAGGATATTTACTTTAGTGCTTTCTTTACGACACATCGATTGACATGCCCCATTGATGGAAGCTTAACAGTATTAAGCTGAATTCCTATATATAAGAAAAAGACTATGAGGGCACTTAGTTCAAAATTTAGAAATTTGGAACTCATTCGTTCTTACATATCATTAAAAGTGATTTATTTAACGAAAATTTAAGTTTTACTTTTTTAAGAAGGTAATCTTTGATCATTTGACTGTCATCTCATCAACAGCTACGTAGCAACTCCGACTTGTTTATACAGCTAGCTTCTGCTTCCAGTCCTGACTTTATTAAAGATCTAACCCCTGTCTCTTGTGAAATATCTCTAACAAAACGGGAAACAGTACGGTTTTTGGGAAATTTTACTATAAAATCTCTGTTATATTTGTAACATTTGAGAGATCAGTATTGCCAGATGCACTGTTTTATTACATCCTCACTCCAGCGAGGCGGTTTTTGTTGTCATTTTTTATTTTCTCTAGCAAGAATTCCATTTCAGACGTCTCACTTTCTTCTGATATTAATTATTCCAGGTTTTTATGAAATGCGTTAGTTTCATACTGTTCATGTCGCTGTGACAGCTCACGGAAGGTACATTCCTGGCTCTTTGGTTTGTTGTTTAGTTCCCATGTTTCCGTTTCTTCTGACATTTATTTTTCCAAAGCATTTTCTTTGGAATGCACTTATTCTGTTTGTACTCCAGCTTCCATAAATGCATTGAAAGGAACATTTCTGGCATAAGGGTTGCACTTCTTTTACGTTTACGGCACACCCGATCATTGGCAGGCTGTTCTTAAATTTTTCAGCTAGATGTTGCTGCTACTGGAATTTTATGCAAAGGATATTTAGGATATCTGCAGGAAATGCTACCTGTTTCCAGTAACTTTCTCTTACAACCGGATTTATAAATCTTCACTACAAAGTGCTGATGTATTTGACATCGTATTGGGAGTGAAGTTTTCTCGAGATATGATTCGTAACGTGTATTACTTGTGTCTTCATTAATTGAAAATTCTTGCGTACTTATGTCACTAGTTTTTCCGTTGTCACCCTCACAGAACAGCATACAACGGTAAGGTACCTGTAAAGAATATTGCATGTATTTCAGGACTACCATATATCGCAGAAACATAATATGAACGTTCATTTATCGCAAATATTCGACAGTATGGGCAACATGTACGAAAGTACTACAACAGTAAGTACGACATTATATGTCGTGTGTCTAAATAGTTCGGTGAATTGTGCAATATCTGAACGGCAACTTGGGGCATGTGTGCGTGCATGTGTATGGGTCTTCAGAGACTTTGGGAGAATCGATGCACGGCATGCACTGCACGTGACTGGTTATGTAAATAGACTGCTACCAGTTGAACGTAGTCGATGTGGGGGGAAGAGTCACAGCGCAATGGAGCAACGAGTAAACATCAAGCTCTGCTACAATTTGGTTAAGACTGCAACGGAGTCACACGCAATGTTGGTGCAGCTGTACGGGAGGGGATCCGTACGCAGGAAATGTGTTTATAAATGGTTTAAAGCTTCCGTGAAAGGAAGAAACAACTGAGGATGAGCCACCTTCAAATCGGCCTTCGACAAGTAGAACTCCAGAAAAGATGGAGAAAACGCGACAAATGCTGGCACAACATCGGCGACGAACTCTCAGCATGACTGCGGAGGAATTGGACATTAGCAAGGACACGGTGCACACCATCGTTATCGATGATTTGGTTAAGCAGAAGATCTGCTCCCGATTCGTGTCGCCCAAGGTCACAGACGTGCAGCAAGCTAAACGGATTATTTACTGGTGGTTTCACTTCCACGTGTGATCAGAATCCATTGCTTCCGAGCACCATCGTCTCGGGAGAAGAGAGTTGGTGCTACCAGTTCTACCCGAAATCAAAACGGCAATCGCTGCCAAGGTATTCACCGCCTTCCCCGCGACCAAAATAAAAAAAAAAACCGTCTGCAAAAATCCATGGTGAAAACACTGTTGATCGCATTCCTTGACATCAGGGAGCAGGAGAAATATCAGACTCCACCGACATGCCCACTCCCATATGATCCTGGAAAGCTCCAAGGCTGTTAGAACAGACATCTCGGCACCAAAACACCAAAAATGACAAAAATAACAGAAATTTATCGGCCAGCGTAAATTTTGTTCTCCTTGTCATGTAATAACTATGGCATTCTGTAACCCATAAGAAATTCTTAACTACGCAGTTAATATTCCACTCTGTTTCTTTGCCTTTTGTATAACTCTTAACCCATTTTACATTTATATTGGCAATATAAAAACACTCCTGCAGCTAGCAAAATTTACTAAAACATTGTATCTGTTCTAGTAATGTTTCTATTGTAGTACAATGTAGCTCATGCCAATGATTTAGTACAATGCAGTATCTATCACATCCATATTCTTCGTAAAAAAAATCCAGTGTATACTTTCTGTGAATCAGTGTAAAACTAAGTGCAGCTAAGTAATGTGTATATTTGTGTACTCAGCTAGATAATATGCATTATAGACATATATTTGATATCAATACCTGAAGGCAGTACACTGGAAGTACGTAAATACAACAAACGTTCGGTTTCATAAATGTTTCGTTACGACTGGTAAATTTCCGTCACTTCCGCAGGCAGCATCAGTACAGCATCTAGCTACAATTGGTCCACAGCATGATGGTCTTGGTAACACCTCCATGTGATGATGAACCTGCAGTGGCTAGAAAACATATTTATGGTAGAATAAATTTTACCAAAAAACTAAAGAAAGCGTCTTGCTGCATATTTATTACGTGATATATCACCAATTTATAATATGTTGCTCAGATTGAAAGATAATTTTAAATAGCTACGGGCAATGCTATCTCTGTACGGAACTCACTGTCGAGATGCAGCTCCCTAAACCTTTTCCCTAGCTGCCCTAAATACACTAGTGTCTTCTATAATATTACCTATAAGTATAATTGTGAGAAAACTTTGCAAAACATGATCTCTGAATACGCTCTAGCCACCTACAACATCGTATTTACTGCACAAGCTTTCTTTCAAATGGTTCAAATGGCTCTGAGCACCATGGGACTCAACTGCTGTGGTCATAAGTCCCCTAGAACATAGAACTACTTAAACCTAACTAACCTAAGGACAGCACACAACACCCAGCCATCACGAGGCAGAGAAAATCCCTGACCCCGCCGGGAATCGAACCCGGGAACCCGGGCGTGGGAAGCGAGAACGCTACCGCACGACCACGAGATGCGGGCCAAGCTTTCTTTAACACCTGTGAAATGACTTCGGAAGTGACCATGTTGTCATCGATAAGGTCTTGGGAAGTGAGAAGGAGGGCCCATTATATTACATTAATTCGTGTTCCATAACTCGTAATGATGTGGAACGAGTCATTTTAACGTAAGTTTACTTTACATAGTATAATTAACAAGTTACTACTTCACATCTAAAAATTCATCTGTTGAGTAGAAGGAGGTGTCATTCGGAAATTCTTTTAGTTTGTTTTTAAATGTTGGTTGGCTATCTGTCAGACTTATAATGCTATTTGGAAAATGACCAAAGGTTTTTGTGGCAACATAATTCACCCCTTTCTGTGCCAAAGTCACATTTAACCCAGAGTAGTGAAAATCATTCTTTCTTCTAGTGTAGTAATTATGCACTCTGCTGTTATTTTTGAACTGTGATGGGTTGTTAATAACAAATTTCATAAGTGAATCTATGCACTACGAAGGAACTGTGAATATCGCGACTTGGGTGAGCTCCAGTTATTATTCTGACTACCCGCAATGAATACTTCTTCTCTTAATGAATTACCCCATAATGTGATGCCATATGAACTCAGTGAATGAAAATAGGCATAGTAGCCAATTTACTGATATGTTTGTCACTAAAACTTGCAATAGCCATAATAACGTAAGTATCTGAACCTAACCGTTTCAGAGCAGTTTGTTGTGTGTCTAACAACTGGTGGGGGCTGGGGGCAAAGACTCACTTGCTTCCATAGAAGAAGATTGCGATGAGTGTGAAGGCACCGTGATTCCATTTGGGAACTACTTGTGTAGAGAACTAGGGACATAGAGATTAGAAAACTAAACAGACTTTAACCTTGGGAGTCAATGAAAGTGGTAAAATTCATATGTGAGTGAAAAAACTGAACGGTCGCCAGCCCAATTGGGCACATTAATTCGGAAAGATATGTTTAAGAAAATTGGATAATGGCTATTAATGTTACTTTCATTAATATTTCCCTTTGTATAGCACACAGGATACAAACTGACACAGGGCACTCTGAGCTGTGTATAGCAGCAATTACCAATATTGCACACTCAGTAATTATGGAAAGCAAATCTGCACCAAACTCAAACTAATAACGGCCACACTGAATATCGTTACTTAAGCCAATATTGAAATGATACTGCACGAAGTGGAGGACTAATTATGGACATGAGGGGCTTCTATCTTAAATGACATAGACAAACTATACCAAAACAAATAAAGATAGATAATAATTACACTGTTTATACTTCTCTCTCTCTCTCTCTCTTTCTCTCTCAGTTATATATATATATATATATATATATATATATATATATATATATATATATATATATATATATATATATATATATATATATATATATGGGGATAAGTGGCTCTCAGGGGAGTGAGGTTATCTGAAATATGAATTCTTGAAACTGCATGAGGCATTTAAAAGTTGCTACTTAGCTACTTATACGTTTCACTATTACGATGTTAAATCAGTGTAGATTATTAACTTTAGCACCTTAAAAGATGCTGAAAATATTATTGTTTCAGTGGAAGCATCTCATTTCTATGAGACCGATGATGTGTTCAGGTTTGTTTTTTAATGTAATGATTTACTACAAAATACCTAAGAACTGTATGTAGCCAGATTTCAATTGTCCACCACTCCGCCATTTATGGTACATTGTCTGTTCTTTAGCTAAGCAAACAACTGCCATCCAAATTGCCTGCACTGAGTATTTTCGCATTGCTGGTCATGCTGACTGTTTTCACTTCCACCCATTGACACATTAAGTCAAATCAGATTAGAATTAACTTCACAATATAAGGATAAAGTACATAATCTAATAAACTGAATACACCACATGTGCGTCATAACAACGGTGTAAATACCTTTTTGGTGGTATATGAAGCAGCATGTACCTCCTAGCATATGGCATAGCATGTACTATAAGCATGTCTTAATTATAAACCTAACCCTAATTATAAAAATTCGTTTATATTAATTAAATGACCAAATAAACAACTATTTGTAGGTTTAAGGAAAATGCGAGTCACTCAACTTTTCACAAAACTATTTATCGCTGTTGTGCTCATTTGATAACAATTTTTGATCTAACCATTCCATTGTAACACTTAAGTATCGTATTTAACGCAGCACACAACTGGAGTTCTGGCTGCGAAAGGCGTTCAACATGCCTCTGGAGAAATACTTGGCTCCATTGGCCGCATACTGTTCCGAAACATGCGTCAATCCAAAGCCACAGTCGTGTTGAAGAACACAGCAGTCGAGGTTCGACTGTGGTATAGTTATCGGTAACCAGATGATTTCCCAAATGCCCATAGGTGAGACACTGAATGTCCTGTCCAGTGGAATCGACACATTCATAAACTGGATACTAAAGCAAAAACAGATCTATAGCTGTGGCAAAATACATTTGATCCAGATCGACATTTGAAACACTCTTCCCATGATCCAACTAGAAAAGATGTCTTTCATGCCGTGAAAATAGTAGGTACTGTAAATCAATTAACTTTTCTAATATTTTACAATCTTACTGCATCTAATCAGAAACTGAAACTACTCTGTGTATAATATTCCCATTTAACTTCCTTTATTAACTCAATGGATAATTGCATTATAAATTCGTCCAATGTTGACTCATACTAGCGCTATAGTGCTGTTTATACCCAGAATTTATTCAATTAGACATTATACGAACTGATCCCCAAATTTATCTGCTTAACCTATATTCATGATGTTTACAAAATAACATATAGTATTAACATCACTAGAACACTCTAATGTTGAGTGGTACTTAAGTAAATAAATTAGTGAACTCAAAGTGAACTAGAAATTAGAATATAAATGAAAAACTTGGTTTAGTTTAGAGAGTTACATACTCGCAAACAGCGGGCCGAACAGCAGAACAGAAGACACAATGACCGTGCAGTCAGCAACTTCCACATAAGCGGGCGCTGTCGATTCAGCCGTCAGGGCATCGCCCGACCGGCTCACGTGTTTCTCAGTTGTCGTATGTGAGCAAAGGCCCTCGCCTACATCCCAAGAGCCAATGACCGACGTTAAGAAGATTCTTCGAGAAGCTTTTCAACGAGACAGAAGAGGCAATGACCGGCTCACGTGTTTCTCAGCCGTCACGTGTGATCAAAGACCCTCGCCTACATTCCAAGAGCCAATGACCGACGTTAAGAAGATTCTTCGAGAAGCTTTTCAACGTGACAGACGAGGCAATGACCGTAAAGTCGTTCACCTCCAGTAAACTGAAGTGAATAAATACGCGAGACGCAGTGGGCCAGACAGATGAAGACAGACGGGGACGGAGTCGAAGACGAAGACGGAGACGGAGACGGAGAGGAGGGACGAAGAAGACGAAGAAGTTTTCAGTCAGTTTCGGTGCTGAAGACCGTCATGCAAGAAGAGTCTGCATCATGCACAGACGAACCAAGTCCGCCGCTGTAATGGAATAGCAAGTAGCAGCCGCAGCGCCAGAAGACAGAAGTTAAAAGGTATTTGAAGTCTGATTTTTACGTACCCGGGTGACTCGTGAGGACGGGAAGGAGACGGCCTCACCTCAGCAGTCACCTGTGAGCTGGGATGAAGACCTGACAGCCGAAGACTGGCAAGCGGGAGTCCGTGGTTCCAGTCCGGGACACTGGCCTTCCCCCGCCGCGCCGCTCCGCTGGTCGACGCAGAACACACGCGGCCGCTTAGAGAAGAGAAACACTGGGACGCGACACCCAAGGTATCATCCGATGCACGATTTCGCTCGCAATAATTAAACGGGCCACCTCGCGCTGCGCTTCGCCAGTCAGCTGGGCGAGACGGCGACACGAGATACACACCGCTACGCGTAATCAGACGCCGCCGCCGCCGCCGCCGCCTCCGCCACCTCTGCCGCAGCAGAAGACTTCACAAACGACACGGCTGCCGCTCTCCGAACCAGAACATCCCGTAAGATACAGTTGTACAAATCTTCAATAAAAGTTATCTTATGTAAAAATGATGTTTCATTCGACCTCATACCCGAGCCAAGAAGAACCCACCCTGCCCACATGTTGTTAAGAGAGAAAAGTTAATTTATTTAATATTTTCACCCTGACAGAATGCTTTAGAATGCTCATCCTGACAATTGACAGCATCCAAAGAGAAAACCCAGTTACATTTAGTAGCAGAAGTGTCACCTTTAGTAACACAATTGTTACATTTGATGTCAGAAGTCGTTTTAGTTGTTACACTAAAACTTAACTGATATGTTGCCCATAATTATGTTTTCCACACCCCAAATCAATTAAAATTTAATGATGTCCATGCAGCAAATAATTTGAGGGCAATTATTACAATTAAATTATATATATATATATATATATATATATATATATATATATATATATATATATATATAGAGAGAGAGAGAGAGAGAGAGAGAGAGAGAGAGAGAAACATCAGAAATAATACAAATAACGTATTTAGATAACCCCTTCAACTTTCTTCCCAAATATGAAGTATATTATAGCTTACATTTCTCTCTTTCGTAAGTGATAAAACCGTTTACGTACTGCTACCCCGTACACCAAGACTTGTGCAGCCGGTATTAGCTTGCTCCTTGCACCAAGTTATACTTCCGTACCTTATTATATACTTCTTAAATTCATCAAAACTTTACATAAAACAGAAATAATCTAAAAGAGTTCTGAAAGATACCAAAGAAAATCCTTTTATATATGTACTTATATTTATACACATGCCACGTTCTTCTTTTACAATGTGGAACTATGGCATCGTTATCTCACATAACATTTATCTTGCCAGTGTATCTTCTGAATCTCACTCTTCTTTTCTAACTGCTCTAACTCTAGGTTTCTTTCCTCGTTCACAAACGGGTTTTCACCTTTACATAAAAAATTTTTCGCGACACTTCACTTACAGACGGCACATTCTTCATTTCATCCATCTCTAAACACTCCTCCCTCGACAGATAATTTTCTAGATCGCTTCGTTTTTCCTTCACATTTGTGGTACACATTATGACTTCAGGCCAACTCTAGTCTCATTATCTATTCTTAGATTCTCCTGATCTAACTCTAAATCATGTGTTGAATTTCTACCATCCTCAAAAACTGAAACTGAAAACCCATGGTTCCATCGTCCTGTGTAATACCGATCCCTTCGTTCGAAGTAACATCACTTGCTGCAACCTCCAGACAATTAATCACCTAATTTACTACATTTGCTTTACACAAAACCTCACATACATCATCACAAATAACTCCATAAACATTCACCGATTTCCCCTAAGCTTCATTGCTCAAAACTTCCTTTATTTCGGTCGATACACTTTAAAAATCACCACCAATGGCTCCATCAACCTCCGCCGACACACCGCACAAATTGTCGCTACTGCATCACACCATATCAGAGTTTACAGTACACACGAATTCCGCTAAACTCGGTTCTACACCTGTCTCCTTTAAATTTTCCCTCCTATCAGATACCCCCACCACTTTATATTCTGAACTACGCCTCAACACATTATTTTCACGTTCATCCTTAACCATTCACCCATAATTCGTGCTTCCACCAAGAGCCATCTGTTCACTTCAGTTAACAGAAATAAATTCACAAATCCTTCGTCCGAGATATCTAAATCAGTAGCTTCAACTTTGGCAACTTCAGCACCAAACATTCCTTCAACAATATATCACCCACTTCCACCAACACATAAAATTCACTACCAACTGAAGAGATTTCTTCTTACATACTGTCAAACATGCCCCACAATATTTATCTCCAGCTGACGAGACTGCAGCTGCACCGCCTTCACAAATATCTGCACATATTTCCGTCGATACAAACTCATCTAGATTACTTTCCATTACTTATTGTTGTTACTGACTCGTGTCTCATCAGAATTCGTCTTATATTCCACCTTCAGTAAATTCAGATCTACGTCCCCAATCTCTTCCGATCTCTAAATATTCACTCAAACTTACTTTCATTCCATCATTCACTTCCCTTTCAAAAAATAAATTTTTCTGCCCCATTTCAGTATTAGCAAATTACTCAACATATTTTACATTATTTCGTGCTCCCTCTTAATGGCTGTACCGCTTAATATCATTCACTGTTTTATTCTTACTTTCTAGTACCTCGATTTCCAGCATCTGTGCCATTTTTGTTGAATTTTCGACACCCACAAAATTTTTAAAATAACGCATCCTTTTCAAAGTCGGTCAGTTTTGCCACCTCATGATCTGAGGTGCACCACATCTAATTTTTCGCCTCCTTATTCTGGTGTTGCATTTCGTGATCTACTTGTCCCTCAGATCTTCGTTACTGGATCTGATTTAACATATAGGAACTCCCCTTTCCATTTACCCTTTGAAAGTCACTATTATCACGACAATGGTCGCTGTTTTGCTTACGATCACGATAATTACTTTGATTATATTGGTCCCCGTTCTGGTACCTATTTCGCTGTCTATTGTTGCCATTATGCGGCTTGAATTTCAGTTCCTGTTCTAATTTTTTAAGGAAATCTAAAAATTCATCGGTGTAATTTGTCGGACTTTTGACAAGTTCCGACTGTAAAACGTCCAATAAGCCTCTCCTGAGCGTCGTAATCTCTGGCAGTATTCCTAGAGGACGATTTATTATCCCAGTTTAGTCAGCTCCCGTAAAATTCCACGTTTCAATATTGGTCTGTTTAGGAACTCGTTCTAAAGTTGTTTTCTCTTCACTTCACTGCAGAATTTGTTCAGAAAACAACTCTCTTACACTTAATAGGGAATATATCAATCACTCACATACATCTGCCTGCGATTATGCATTGCCGTCAAGATGCCTTTTCGCGTACTTAGTTCTGGCCTTTTCTGACATTTGTCACACAGAACCATATCTACATGGAGCAATAATTTCAATTGCATGGTATTCTCCATCACTACCAAAACACGCTGTCGCATCTGTATTAGCCCACACCTATCACAGCACAAGCGTGATCGCTGCTGAAGAATTTAATTCAGCCCTCATTTCTTTAACCTGATGTTCACGCCATAAAGCGTAGTTATTTATCCCTGATTCGAGCCGTCGTCCATTTTTACTCACCTCTCTTCCTCACACTCTCTACCTCACTGTGAAGAGAATTAGTGGTCACTTTCTCAAGCGCCTCTTGCCTCAGAACACAAATCTTAACATCGCCATCCGGCTTCTCCTGCATCTTTTCCAACATGTCCTGATATCTTTTTCTACTGCACCTACTCTGGTTTTAACCACATCAACTTTCTCAGAAATTTTTCTCACAACTACCCTCATAACTTGTTATCCTGTATCAATCACCCCTACGACGTCTGATTCAAATTATTTCACCTCAGCTTTTACACTCTAGATATATAAATTGGGATCACAATTTTCCTCTTCCATTTTTGTATTCAGTGACATTGCTCTTGACTGCATTGCACCCTTACTACAGATCAAACTTGTTCTAAATACACAACAGAATCAACAGCAATACCATCTCTTTCCTCTGATTTCAGACTGTTTATCTCCCTAATATTGTGCCTACCAATACTAGTACATTCAGATTTATGGCCGTCTGGTCCAGTAGAATTATCTGAACCGCACAGATTGGGTGATGGCTTAATCACTGGAAGGTCCATCACTGACGATGACCCAGCAAATTATCACTTATTGACAACAACGGCGCCTGTATTTTTAAGGCATGCTGCCTGCAGCTGCTGTGATATTGCTGCCGACATTGTAGACGCTGCTGATGCCACTGCTGAAGCTGATGGACTCAGTGTCTGAGGTTGCTGCCAGTGACTCATGCTGCGGTGGCTTCGTTGCCACTCGTGCTGCTATCTATGTCTCTGCTGCTGGCTGCTGCAGTTTGTAACTCTTCACACCTCTTCATACCTTCTTCCTCTTTTTTGAAGTACTGCCTCATCTAATTTCTGCTACCGGTTCTCTATCAATCAACTGCTGAAAAATTATATGTGCAGAACCCAAACGAACTATCCATAATGCAGTAGACGTGGGACTGGGATCGCAGAATATTGTAAAGTGTTAGAATGGAAACTAAAATTCCAAGGTGATTAGATTCATATTCCATAGAAGATAGCCCCAATTTTGAAATGGAAAATGGTCTTCCAATAACCAGTTATATCACAGACAGTAAAGTTGTACTGAGAGCGTTATGAGAAGTAGGAAAATTCCCAAACTAAATAGCCATCAGAGACACACGATAAAGTAAGTTCATTTTTGATAACAATATAGGAAACATTCACCAGTTCGAAGTAAATCAGAGTTCAGTAGGCTAATTTGCGCAACAGCACATGAGAAATAACAAGTAGAAACTCATTATTTGTCTATTTTCATTACTGCAATACAAGTGGAAAACTTAGAGTTCTGCACTGGAGCACACTCAGACCATGCTAAAATTAGTGTCCTCCTAAACCTAAATTTCTGTGAAGGCCAAACTCTGTCCAGTATCTGTAATCAATACAACCAGATAACACACAGTACCAAAGACAGTTCTGCCTTCTTACTAATCAAATGCAAAATTCTCTTCTTCAACGTCCCAACGTAATGTGTCATAATCGCTCCCCTGAATGCTCGAAAAGTGTCTGTCTACACTTGCCTCTGGCACTGTTCTGCCGCACTGTCTGCTTCTCCATCGGCTCAAGGCCGTCCTCAGAAAAAAAAGCGTTGTTCTTACGTTCTTACAGGCATGGTTGAGATTCTACTTGACCACTTACCTTGCTAAACCAATATATTATAACAAAAATTAAATAAACAAATGTTGTAAATAATCGGTCATGCTCAGAACATTTACAATAATTATAAATCAAGGTCTGTTCAAACATAAATATGATAATATTCTTACGCAAGTGAGTTCACGTTTAATGACAACAGATTGTCGTAAAATGTGATTTAAACAATTATTTATGCCTGCTTGGTAGAAGCATCCTTTGGCACTCTTTTCGATAGTGGTTTAATTAATAAACGTGATTGATCACTTATTTAATTATAATGGTTTTGTATTAAAGACTGTAATTACAATTATATAGATTTATTTGCAAAATATTAACATATTCATTAAATATCAAGACATGTGGAACTAATATTGCACTTAGGTGCTCTGTTATTTTGGATGATACGATGTTCTGAGAAACATTTATGAATCGTATCATCTTCATCTTTGCCTAGATGTGGTGTGTCGTCTTCCGGAGCCTTGGCTTTGCTCTGCCGCGATTGGTCCGTTTGCTTTTATATTTCGGAGGGCGCTGCGTGCTGTGGAGAGACCTGCTGACGACGAGAGTATCGAGTGCTGCTGCCGGAGTGAGACGGTGAGTTTAGTTTCCGGTTTTGTGGGAGCGCAATGTTGCGGGAAAGGTGGCATAACTTCCTGTGAACGCACGTGATTGCTACAATCGTGTGTACTCCGGACGGCGGCAGTCGTTTTGGACAGGCTGTGTGATAAGGAAGCTCAGCGTGGCAACTGTTGACGCGGCGTGTCCGCGTTGCTGAGGCGGAAATGAGGCGATTGACATAACTCGAGTTGGTGCTGGTTGCAACCTGTCACCGAATGCTTGTCTGCCTTCTGGACTAACGGTGAGAATTTCTTGACTTGACGTGTCTCACTCAATTTCTCCATGTGTCGTCGGGTGTGTTTCGCTCTAAGGTTGTGTGCCATGGTGTTTCGCAATATTAGTAGGCTCAGGCGTGCCCGAAATCCCGATTCAATGATCTGCTGTTATATTGTCAAGTGGAACTATCACTACAAAAGAGTGGTAACCCTCTGTACCTTAGTAACTGAACCTAAAATATTATCTGTGGCTGAAATTTTATTCTGACCCAAGTGCAACATCAATCTTGTAACTTACAATTTGTTGAGTGGTATTATTATTTAGTACAGGCCGTCACATTTACTAAGTCGAAGATTTACGAGGGTCAGTGGGCGTCATTAACAGTTCCTGCCTAGATAGGCGCTATATTTTGAACCATGTGTTTCAATGTTTAGTAATTTTCATTTTATGTGTTATAGAGAGTTGCTGTCAGGCCCTATGTGGACGATTCGCCACATTGGTAAAGTTTCTAGTTGTTCTGCTGGTCTGTGCCATATTGCTAAAGCAGGCAGCCCTAGCACAGCTGATTGTAAATTTTTCCTTGTGGTGAGGAGCACGGGCTGGTTTTAAGTGCTAGCTCACTAACTTCAACCATTCTCAAATATTTATTACTACTGATATTCAGGCCGAGTGGCGACGACACTACTCCTTTTTGGTTATTAATTTTATCTTGTTAGCTTGTTTCATTTAAAAATAAACCTTTGGTATATGAATTTGTCTTTTGGTCTTCACTGCTCCTTTGGACTAAGTAAATTAACTGTTGGTTTTGCATTCTTGTAGCAATATCAAAACAGTGTTTGTGGTTATATTTGATTGGCCCTTCTGGCCGAATGATTAAAGTCATTCATTTCAGTAACTTATTGTATTCGTGAATAATTAATCAAAGGTGTTGGGTCCTTCAGACCGTGATTATCTCCTTATTTTGAATCTGAAGGTTGACATTCTGACATTACAGTTGTGTATGATGAACATTCAGCGGCCCTTGAGGCCGGGAGTTTAAAAAATTTTATATGTATGTATCAGGGAACGAGTGTTTTTTAATGTTTCATAGAATTAAATTGTGTTTGAAACTGTAACCACATTTGGGTCTACGCTTTCACTCCCTGTAGCCTTTGAGCTCTGCTTACCTTACTTTTTAGTTAAGTTTTCCCATACCACGACGTATCAATTTATGTAATGAAAAGTGTATAAAACGTAATAAATAAAGAAAAAGAATACTTACAGATGTATGTTAGTCAGAGATGATAGCTATAATACAATGGCATCGTCTGAGATATTGTTTGTTGAAACCGCATGAAGCGTTTAAAAGTAGCTGCTTCGAAGGTTCACTGTGCCAATGTTTCTAGTCACTGTAAATTATTAACTTTTGTAGTTTTGAAGAATTGAAAATATTATTGTTTCATTGGAAGCACCTCATTCATCCGAGATCACTAATGTATTTAGATTTGTTTCATCATGTAACTGTGGTTTATAGAATTCTAAGAACTATAAGTAACCATATTTCAGACTGTCTGCCACTCTGTCATTTCTAGTGCATTGTCTGTTCTTCAGCTAAACGAGCAACCGCCATTCAAATTCCCTGCATTTGGAATTTTCCCATTTCCAACCACGCTTAGTTTCCTTGTACCTGGCCAGGGACCTACTTGTCGCCTTGCTGGATCAGCCACAGAGCGCCCTGTTCCCTGGGACCGCCGGATGAATCTCAGATCCACAAACAAATTCTCATCACCTCATATCAATCCTAGACGGCCAAATAACTCGTCTACATAAACGTAACGTTATACCTTCCCTATATGTACGTTTGTCTGTCCCACTTCTGTGACTGCCTTATTTAGATATTCACTACTCGTCCACTGAACTGCAAACTCAGCTGTACCTTATCGCAGTATCCTCATACTCAGCCAAATTCAAATGTGTCTCATTGTTCCTCAATACATACTATCCCAATTATTTCTGCACTGATTCTTCCTGAATATCCTCTTCCCTCCACTCATCATCATCACTAAATTCCGAGCTGAGACTATATCCACACTTGGCCATGCCATACAATCCAGCATCTGTTTTAGGAGTATCTTTCTGTCGATGATGTAATCTAGATGGAATCTTACCATCTTACAGGGTCTTTGCCAAGTACATCTCCTCCTCTTGTGATTATTGAATGGGGCATTCGCTAGAATCATCTAAACTGCATTGCAGAACTGAATCACTCTTTCTGCTCTCTCATTCCTAACGCCAAGCCCACATACTCTCATAACCGTTTCTTGTAATCCTTCCTCTGCAGCAGCGTTCCAGTCCCTGATGATTAATAGATTTTCGTCTTGTTTTAAATACTGACTTACCCACTGACTATCCTCATATACTTTCTCTATCTTTTCAACTTCTGCTTGCGACATTAGCATGCATGCCGGAGCCGTTGTTGTCGGCGTTGGTTCCATGACTAATCTGATGAGAATGCCCTATCACTCAACTGTTCACATTAACTAACTCTCTGCCCTACTTTCCTATTCATAGTGAATATTACCCCCGTTACTCCGTTTTCTGCTGATGTTGATATTACCATACATTCGTCCGACCAGAAGCCCGTACGGTTAATTCAGTTTTTGTATCCCCCTTAACAACAAGCTCTTGAAGAACCGAATGGCTGACTAATCCGGAATCTTAGCAAATGGAGAGTTGATCATGAGACTTTTTCAGTTACAGGCAACATGTCCTGTGAATACACAATACGTGTCTTTAACCAATGGTTTCCATTGCCTTCTGCATTCTCATACCGTTATTGATTCTTCCATATTTTACTGACAGTTTCCCACCCAGAGGGTAAGAGGGTATTTAGTGTTATCTCGGCGATTACTATATCGAGTCAGATATACGAAGAACACGGCAGTAGGAGCCATCTTATTAGCATCACGCTGCATCCTCTCTGGCCTATACGTGTGTGCTGTTTCATTTGGGACAATCCTTGGCCTAGGGGTCTTTGATCAGTAATCAAAACGACAGTGGCCCCGGGTTCGAAACCCACTACCGCTTAAATTTCGACTAATAATCAGCATTGGCTGCCGAAGACTTCCAGTATAATAAGTCACCCTCATTCTGACAATGGCCTTATCAAAGAGGGTGGAGGAGCGGACAGAGGTTTAAGGCACTCTCTTGATATTGGCGTGGGAAACTGCCCCTAAAGGCGGAAGAATCGCCAATATATTGAAAAAACTAAAATCCCACCTCGATTGCGAAAAAAGCACCTAGTGTTAAGTGTTAACCCAGGTTTCGGCGTAGATAACTACACCTTCTTCAGATCAACAATAAAACCCACAAGTGCCTGGTGATTAAAAGAGCACCATAGCTATACATTTATAAACGAAAAAGAAAAGGAAAACACAAACAGTACGTATGTACAAAGCCAAAACCACTACTTAATGGTGTACGCTCCTCCTCACACCGGCCTACGTTCGATGAGCCATGACCCGCCATAAACTGCAGCTACAAACGGTCGCTCACTTACAAGCCTGACCCGCTATGTATGCACATGCGCAAGACAAGGGAAGTTGCTTGAATGCACATGCGCCTACGAATACGAGAAAGTTTATCCATGGGTCGGGCCTAAATAGCCCATATATTCCCAACAGTGGATCAACCTACATCAAAAAATGAAATGAATAGAACAAAAGACGAGCTAAATAGGATATGAAACCTAAAAATAACCGCAAACGGTTGCTTATGTTATTAAAGGAACTTATATATGAAGCTACCTATGACAACAGGAGGAACTCTTAAAAACTTTACCTAAAGCCAGTAGTTAGCCTGGGGGGGGGGGGGGGGGCGTAATCTAAAGACGTCGTGGTAAAAAAGATATAGGGATAAAACGTGAGATGTTCAACGGGCTAAAATCACCTTCATCGTAAAAGGAAAATGAGGATAAAAAGAAAGAAGATGAACAGCTTGACCAAACGCGCTCGCCAATCAGCGCGCGCATGTGATAATCCCCAGATATCAGATTTACAAGTATGAAAAACAAAGTAAAGGCGCGAATCCTTCAAAAAATATTCTATTTCTTAGTAGGAGTTGGTCATTGAGGAATACATAGGAATTTAATTCACTCCTTGCAGAGCAAGAGCGATAAACTTTCCCAATCAGGAGTATATAAAATTACATGCGGGGATTGTCCAAAATTTTACATCGGGCAAACGAGACGAGCTCTGGGTCTCAGGTATAAAGAGCAGGTATAAAGAGCGCGTTTCCCACGCGCCGAATATCCTCGCTCAACTGACAAGGGAAGTTCCCTTTCCTGAAGCCTTCCATCTGATTGGCTACGGATTATTGTACATTATTTTACATTTTAAAATATTTAAATAATGAAAGCTTGACCACCTTCACGTTCTAAATAAAGTAACAATAATATCCATTACATAATAAACGTTAAATTCTTTTACATAAAATCAATACACTTTCCTCCTTAACCGCTAATGTCACGTCCAGAAGACTTGCACCAATATGCTATCTGATACATAAATAAAGAACAAAAGTAAGTATTGTTGTTGTTGTTGTTGTTGTGGTCTTCAGTCCTGAGACTGGTGTGATGCAGCTCTCCATGCTACTCTAACCTGTGAAAGCTTCTTCAAATCCCAGTACCTACCACAGCCTACATCCTTCAGAATCTGCTTAGTGTATTCATCTCTTGGTCTCCCTCTACGATTTTTACCCTCCACACAGCCCTACAATACTAAATTGGTGATCCCTCGATGTCTCAGAACATGTCCTATCAACCGATCCCTTCTTTTAGTCAAGTTGTGTCACAAGCTCCTCTTCTCCCCAATTCTATTCAATACCTCCTCATTAGTTATGTGATCTACCTATCTAATCTTCAGCATTCTCCTGTAGCACCACATTTCGAAAGCTTCTATTCTCTTCTTGTCTAAACTATTTATCGTCCACGTTTCACTTCCATACATGGCTACACTCCATACAAATACTTTAAGAAACAACATCCTGACATTTAAATCTATACTCGATGTTAACAAATTTTTCTTCTTCAGAAACGTTTTCCTTGCCATTGCCAGTCTACATTTTATATCCTCTCTACTTCGACCATCATCAGTTATTTTGCTCCCCAAACAGCAAAACTCCTTTACTACTTTAAGTGTCTCATTTCCTAATCAAATTCCCTCAGCATCACACGACTTAATTCGACTACATTCCATTATCCTCGTTTTGCTTTTGTTGATGTTCATCTTATACCCTCCTTTCAAGACACTGTCCATTCCGTTCAACTGCTCTTCCCAGTCCCTTGCTGTCTCTGACAGAATTACAATGTCATCAGCGAACCTCAAAGTTTTTATTTCTTCTCCATGGATTTTAATACCTACTCCGAATTTTCTTTTGTTTCCTTTATTGCTTGCTCAATATACAGATTGAAAAACATCGGGGATAGGCTACAACCCTGTGTCACTGCCTTCCCAACCACTGCTTCCCTTTCATAACGCTCAACTCTTATAACTGCCATCAAATTATAAATAGCCTTTCGCTACCTGTTTTTACCCCTGCCACCTTCAGAATTTCAAAGAGAGTATTCAAATCAACATTGTCCAAAGCTTTCTCTAAGCCTACAAATGCTAGAAACGCAGGTTTGCCTTTCCTTAATCTTTCTTCTAAGATAAGTCGTATGGTCAGTATTGCCTCACGTGTTCCAACATTTCTACGGAATCCAAACTGATCTTCCCTGAGGTCGGCTTATACCAGATTTTCCATTCGTCTGTAAAGAATTCGCGTTAATATTTTTCAGCTGTGACTTATTAAACTGATAGTTCGGTAATTTTCACATATGTCAACACCTGTGTTCTTTGGGATTGGAATTATTATATTCTTCTTGAGGTCTGAGGGTATTTCGCTTGTCACATACATCTTGCTCAGCAGACGGTAGAGTTTTGTCAGGACTGGCTCTCCCAAGGCTGTCAGTAGTTCTAATGGAATGTTGTCTAATCTTGGGGCCTTGTTTCGACTCAGGTCTTTCAGTGCTCTGTCAAACTCTTCACGCAATATCATATCTCCCATTTCATCTTCATCCACATCCTCTTCCATTTCCATAATATTGTCCTCAAGTACATCGCCCTTGTATAGACCCTCTATATAATCCTTCCACCTTTCTGCTTTCCCCTCTTTGCTTGGAACTGGGTTTCCAGCTGAGCTCTTGATATTCATACCAGTGGTTCTCTTTTCTCGAAAGCTCTCCAATTTTCCTGTAGGCAGTATCTATCTTATCCCTCGTGAGATAAGCCTCTACATCCTTACATTTGTCCTCTAGCCATCCCTGCTTAGCCATTTTGCACTTTCTGTCGATCTCATGTTTGAGACGTTTGTATTCCTTTTTGCCTGCTTCATTTACTGCATTTTTATATTTTCTCCTTTCATCAGTTAAATTCAATATTTCTTCTGTTACCCAAGGGTTTCTACTAGCCCTCGTCTTTTTACCTACTTGATCCTCTGCTGCCTTCACTATTTCATCCCTCAAAGCTACCCATTCTTCTTCTACTGTATTTGTTTCCTCCATTCCTGTCAATTGTTTCCTTATGGTCTCCCTGAATCTCTGTACAACCTCTGGTTCTTTCAGTTTATCCAGGTCCCATCTCCTTAAATTCCCACCTTTTTGCAGTTTCTTCAGTTTTAATCTACAATTCATAACCAATAGATTGTGGTCAGAGTCCACATCTGCCCCTGGAAATGTCTTACAATTTAAATCATGGTTCCTAAATCTCTGTCTTACCATTGTATAATCTATCTGATACCTTTTAGTATCTCCAGGGTTCTTCCATGTATACAACCTTCTTTGATGATTCTCAAACCAAGTAAGTATTGTGCACCAAATTTTACACCAAATATTCTATTACCTAATGAGTCAATAAGGTGTCATGGTGTCATCGTGCAATGTGTTTTGTGTGAAGGAAATGATGATCTGTTGAATAACTGCAAATACCGATACTTTAAATTTACTATATCTTTTCAACAAAGCAAGTTACAGAGTTCATATTTACAACGTTTGTCGTTTTAATGATGTGCTTCTATATGAAATGTTGGTCGTTAAGATCGACCAAAACGTTCAGATTTTAGCATGCAGGTCTTTGTTATAAAACTTGTTAATTTCACTTCAACATTTTATCCAAACTATTATAGATATGATCAGTATTCAAGTTTTATTAGGATTACCATGAAATTGTATTGAGAATTGCATGTTAAAATTACTGGGGCTTGATTCCCTGCACTACTACAGAAATAAATAGTTTTATAAATGTTTCCCTTTATGGACGATCTAAGGTCGCCATATTTAACACTACTACGTGTCTTTGGCCACAACATTCTTCTAGTGGGTTTCCCTACAACGCGGGTTCTTGTCTGTCTCACTCGCGCACAACAGCGCTTCTGCCTCAATAGGCAATAGACGCCTCTGAGTTTCCCCATCTCGTGATGAATCTGCGCCGTTTGTGGTAACCGGCCCTGGACGATACTGTTCGTTCAACAATACCTGAAGGCTGACTCTTTCGGAAAGATACTTAAATGAGAGTGCAATGCTCGTTATCTCACACGGAAGTACTAAGGAATGACGAGAAGCGTTCGAAGTTCTCTATGGCTCTGAATACAGCAAAGAAAAGTAGCTCAATAGGCAGTACATTTGAAAAAGAGTGGACATCTCTAAAAAGGGCAATCACAGAAGTTCTGAAAGAAAAACAAAAGTGCAATGAGGTTAACTGTAAAGAAACTATGCGTAACATAAGAGATACTTCTACTTGTCGATGAAAGAACAAAGTACAAAAATGCTCCGGGAATTTCAGGAATACAGAAATACGATTCGCAGGGAAGATAAGATGAAATGGGTGCATGAAAAATGATAAGAAATCGAAAAAGTAATGATTGTCGAAAGGACTGTGTCAGCATACAGGAAATTCAAAACAGCCTTCGATGAAATTAAATGCAAGGTGGGTAGGTTGAAATAGTGCATTAAAAGCGTCTATGAGGGGAAGATTTGTGTGATGTGACAGAAGAAGGAACAGGGGTCGATTTAGAAGAGATGGGAGATCCAGTGTTAGAATCAAATAATACAGAAGGGATTGATAACATTTCATCATAATTTCTAAAATCCATGGAGGAATGGGCAACAAAAAGACTATTCACGTTTGAGAGTAGAAAGTTTGAGTCAGGAGACGTACCATCATCCACACAATTCCGAAGATTGCAAGTGTTAACAAGAGCGAGAATTACCATACAATCAGCTTAACGTGTAATGCATCCAAGTTGCTGATAAGAATAATATAGAGAAGAATGGAAAGGCAAATTGACGATGTGTTAGGTGATGGTCAATTTCGATTTAGGAAAGGTAAAGGCACCACAGAGGCAATTTTGACATTTCGGTTGATAATGGAAGCAAGACGAAGGAAAAATCAAGACATGTTCATAGGATTTGTTGCCCCGCAAAAAACGTTCGACAGTGTAAAATGGTGCAAGATGTTCGAATTTATGAGAAAAATTGGGGAAAGCTTTAGGGAGGAGTGGATTATATATAATATGCACAAGAGCCAAGAGGGGGTAATAAGAGAGGACGACCAAGAACGAAGCGCTCGGATTAGAAAGGGTATAAGACAGGGTTGTAGTCTTTCGTCCCTACTGTTCAATTTGTACATCGAAGAAGGACTGATGGAAATGAAAGAAACGTTCACGAGTGGAATTAAAATTCAAGGCGAAAGGATATCGATGTACGATTCGCTAATGACATTGCTATCCTCAGTGAAAGTGAAGAAGAATTATAATGTATGCTGAATAGAATGAACAATCTACTTAGTACAGAATATAAATTGAAAGTAAAACGAAGAAAGACGCGAGTAATGAGAAGTAACAGGAATGAGAACAGAAAGAAACTTTACATCAGGATAGAGGATGACGAAGTAGATAAGGTTAAGGAATTTTGCTGCCTAGGCAGCAAAATAACCAATGACGGACAGAACAAGGTAGACATCAAAAGCAGACTAGACAGGCAAAAGGGCTTTTCAGGCCAAGAGAAGTCTACTAGTTTCAAACGTATATCTTAATCTGAGGAAGAAATTTCTGAGAATGTACCTGTGGAGCACAGCATTGTATGTTAGTGAAACATGGACTGTGGGAAAACCGGAACAGTAGAGAATCGAAGCAGTTGAGATGTGGGGCTACAAACGAATGTTGAAAATTAGGTGGACTGGTAGGGTAAGGAATGAGTAGTTTTTGTGGAGAATAGAAGAGGAAAGGAATATGTGGAAAACACTAACAATGAGAAGGCACAGGATGATAAGAAATGTGTTAAGACGTCAGGGAATGACTTCCTTGGTACTGGAGGGAGCTTTAGAGGCCAAAAAGTAGAGAGGAAAACAGAGATTGGAATACATCTAGCAAATAATTGAGGACGTAGGTTGTAAGTGATACTCTGAAATGAAGCGTTGGCACAGATGAATTCGTGGCGGGCAGCATGAAACCAGTCGCAAGACTGATGGCTCAAAAAGAAAAGAAAAGTACCCACGTCCGAGACAAGGTGACCCATACGGTTGTAAGAGATCGTTGTTTTCTGGATAATGGCAGAGGGGCCCGTTGAATGCCGAACTGTTCTCACCCATGTTCAAATTGGAACAGATCTAGTGACCTTGCTGGCCATAGGAGAACCCTCACTTCGCGCAGACGGTTCATTGGGACACTTGCCATCTATGGACGAGTATCGTCCTGTTGAAAAATCTCACCACGATGCTTTTGCATCACAGGTAACATATGACGACGCAGGGTGACCATGACATACTGTCACATCATCAGAATTGCCTCGATTACTACCAGCCGTGAGCTGCTGTTAAACCTGCCGCGCCGGCCGAAGTGGCCGAGCGGTTCTAGGCGCTTCAGTGTGGAACCGCGCGACCGATACGGTCGCAGGTTCGCATCCTGCCTCGGGCATGGATGTGTGTGATGTCCTTAGTTTAGTTAGGTTTCAGTAATTCTAAGTCCTAGGGGACCGATGACCTTAGCAGTTCAGTCCCATAGTGCACAGAGCCATTTTTAACACTGATGCCTCTCAGTGCTAAAATACCAGAGTGTCACTAACGTACCTGACAAAAACACTGGAAGAATGTGTCATATCCTGACGTCGCCACTATATTCGTCGACGATGATCATCAGGGGAAATGCAAAACTGCAATTCATCTTTGTGTTCAGTGCGTGTTTCCTGGTCACAGCACCACTCCAAAGTCACCCATATGTGTTGTGGTATTAACAGCAGCCCGTGTAAAGTATGGTAATTCCTTAGCTGCTGTTAGTCCGTGACAAATGGTGTGAAATGTCTTTGAATGTTTCCCGGGAAGCATCTTTTGTTCTCGGATGGCAGGGACAGATGTTAATTTGTTAGTTACGCCACATCTTCCTTTGCCGTGGGCATATTCTCTGTCGACTTTGCAAGATTTTCACTAATTTTATATCTTGCAGGAATGTATAGCCAAGTTGTATAATTTCTTTTAAAAGTACAGTTATTCATAGCATGGATTTCAGTATAAAAACATATAAGAATAAATTTAGTGAAAATTTTTACGTTATACTTTCAAAAAATTGTGTAAAATAAGTACGTAGCATTGGGAGCTGATAGAAAACATTATGTTTATTCTTTATAGACTCTCTGCTGTCTGTGATATCTATAAAGGATTTTGGGGACAATCTGAGCAGCCCTCCTGGAATGTTTGTGTATTATGTTGTCATTTACCATCTTGTAAAGCCATCAGATGATGAAAATCATATGATCAAAACCAACTACAAAATGATTTAGAAAATATACTTGTATGGAGACAAAGTGGCAGTTGATTAAATAATGATACGGGTGAAGTCATCCACATGGGTATTTAAAGGAATCCACTACATTTCGCTTATGTGACAAGTCACACAAAAAAAAAGGGTTGTGAATTCAAATAAATACTTAAGTATTAAAGTATTACAGTTTAAGATAGGAACGAGTACATGTATAACATTGCAGGGAAAGACTGCGATTTGTTCCAACGTTATGAAATACCCCAAAATATGTTACCTACTGACATCAAACCATATTGATTTGGAAAGCATCACTCTTGGAAGTCACAGCTGGCACTTTATTCGGACAGTTTACGGCGAACAGGGGCTCTCAAATTGATCCTGTGCTTATAGAGTTCCAATAGGGCTCTCGATATCGTTCCTCACAAGCGGCTTCCAACCACATTGCTCTGTTATGGACTACCGTCTCAGATGTGCGACTGGATTCGTTATTTCCTGGTTTTTCACGTTTAATTAAGATAGCCATTCATTGTATGGTATTATGATGAGACCAGCTGCATTGGTGTAGCGCTCATTATTGGTTTTTGCCGTTAGGTTATTGAAGAAAATAGACGAAAATATCAAACAATATACAGCATTTCGTCTGACAATGTGCAGGTAGTTTTTCAATCCCAAGCATGTAGCAACATGATAATTCTGAGTTAAGCAACATTTAAAATGTTATCGAAAAAACAAAACAAACAGAAAACCAAAAGCTAACTTTCTTGGTGGTTGATCGATAAGGGGCGAGACACGCAAACACACCGAGGGAGGTGACGCAGTGATTTACATACTGGACTCCCATTTGGAAGGAAGACAGTTCAGACCCACTCCAGGCCAACCAGATTAAGGTTTTCCGTAATTTTCCTAAATTATTCCAAGCAATAGCTGGAATGATTACTTTGAAAGGCATGACCGATTTACTTCCCCATCCTCGACACAATATTAGCTTGTCGACCATCTCTGCTACCCTTGACGTCGATGAGACGTTAAACACAATCTTCCTTCCTTCTTTTCCTTTAAAGGTAAACACATACGTATGGCAGATTAGAAGACGAGCGGTAGGCGAGTTTCTCAACCAAGCTCCTTGGTTCTGTCTGGCAGGTCGTATTTGTTACTATGCGATTGCAATGCATCTCATTTGTTAGTAACAAATTTAACTGCATCCCTGTAAAGCAGTTCGTAACACAAAACAACTTCTTTATGTCATCGGATGTATATCAATAACAATGCATTTTGTGGACGTATACAGCCATTGTTGTAGATGTTTGTTATTGCTTACCCACTACTTATTCGTTATGAATTTACCATATAGTGCTTCAAATCGCCATCAGACTGCACTGGTTTGTGTTTACGGTGACCTCATTAAATTTATTACAGTAAATGCCGTGATCAGTCCTTTGAACGGGTATAGACGACTTCATTCCTCATCCTTCCCAGTTCGAGATACTGCTTCGCGTCTAATTTCGTTTCCAAGGAGACATGGTATTACAGTCCTCCTTCCTTTCTTTTAACCTTAATATTACTACTGAAGGCATGTGTCACATGAATGTTAATTTGGCGTCATACTTACCAATCATCAGATACACTCTCATTGACCACAGTAGTAAATCGCAAAAACGTCCTTCATCAACGGCTGTTTGTCTTCCTAAATGTGGTGATTAATTTACCTCAAAATGATACTACTTGAAATGATACAACTTGACTTTCTCGATAGCACTCACTCCATACAGAGTACAGGTGTCTCGAATTGCCTCCACTGCTTCCACCTCTTCATTAAACATTATTCCGTTTTAGACTCCGTTTTCTAATGCATAAACGACGTTCCTCACAACGTCAAGAAAGGTCAATTTCAAATTATCATGGCACGTGCTATACTACAAACTTGAAGAAAATAAGAACACAGATAAATATACGTATGGCAACACTTCATATAAAATCGCCAAGGAGCATGCTGAAATATAGTATTATATCATACGCCATGTTATATAATGTTATAGTTGCAAATTTGAGACACGGAATCCCCTGTAGATCATAGGCTTTATGCCCGATGCGTCGTGATCACTTGGGTGGACGCTGATATGTACCAGCGGCTGCTGGCTGATAGCGCTCAAATTGGTCTTACGGTGACAGACACCCACGAACCCATTCACAAACATATTTCCACAAGTTTCTGTCACAGGCTGGTTAGAAAATGAAAGAAACTGTCTCTGACCTTGTGTCAGACTATTGCTCTTAGCAAACAGACGGAATACAGCTTTAAAAAAAAATAAAAAGAATGGGTTTGATACCACGGCCTTGCGTTCGCCCTACATGACGATGACTACTGGACCATGAATAGGTTATTCGCAACAACAGCTCAGGTGGAAGTCAACACTTCCCGTATAGTGTGATTCGTACGCTGTTATGATAAACACCTTATGCTAACCCGTGAAACTCGGTGACTGGTTCGACTGAGGCTAGCTTGTAATGGTTAACATGTGGGTTCGATTCCCGCTGGGGATACCAGTTTTTAACAGCCACAAAAGTACTCCCTTCACCTCCAGTAAAGCCAAGTAAAGACCACAGGACTGTGCTGTGGTTTCAAATCGACATTAAACATGTCCATTCGCCACTGACTGGAACAGAGTTGGATTAGTTTTGGCTGTCAGAGGTGGAATTCTCTGCTTGCGGAAACTGCGTCTCTCTAGTAAGCTCTCTTACACTAGTAACGTTACTTTAGTTCACGAACCGATCGTCATGTAAGGTTATATGACCTTCATTTTTTATTTTCAGTGTCCTTGAGATTTTGAAAATATTGGTACTGGATCGGGACTCGAGCTCCGATTCAGATTTTTCTCTGGATTAGAACCCTACTGTCCCGTCGTTTCGTTGCTTCCTCACAATGTTTCCTCACGCTACTGATGAAGAAACAACAATTATATCGCGTCTATTCGTAGCTTTAAAATAATAGCGAAAGGTACCAGGTTCGAGACTCTGTCAGGCATAAATCATTTGTATCGTCGATTCAAGTTCCATTGTTACTCTATGGGAGAACATATTTAATATCTGCCATCTGATTGTTCGTAGTTAACAATTCATATAGGTACTGAGTTCTGTTCCCCATCCATCACAACTTTACTTCATGGCATTTCACAATGGTGCGTTGCACTTTATTACATACCTTGCGTGGTTACACCTTAGGGGAAATATAAGCTACATGGGGGTTACTGGTGCTAAATGTAGCGCCATTTATTTTCAGGTTCAGATATTCGCCTTATAAATTGATATGGTAAGATACGTAAGCTTTGTTTTGTTAACAGAGGGCTCAAACTCGAATTATGAGCAAAAACTCCTCACGTCATTTAATGAGTGTGATAAGACTTCTGAAGTACCACTTATTGCAATGAAGTTTAATTTACAAGAGTTAGGGATTGTCTCATCTCTAATAATGCGTTTTCTAATATTTGTTGTATTAGTTTACATCTGGACTCACTGCCATAGTGAGCAGAGTTCTCTTGTGGTCTCTTGTGGTAACCACTGTCTATAGTCAAACGACTGTACCCCACAGGGTTTCGGTGTTTAGAGGACCTGCAGCACAGACTACGTTTTGTTGCTTGCATTCAGCAGTGGCCCAAATTCTCAAGTGTACATTCTGCTAAGAGTATAATTCCAGGAGTGTACACAACAGAGTTTCTGTGGAGGTGGCAAAATGTGATTTAGATTCCAGTATGTCATGGGTTTATGTCAAGCCAAGAGAATGTATCGACAGCTGCTTTTATAAAATCGCTGCCTGAGAAAGAAAGATTTGGAAAGAAATCCCTTGGAAGAAAGAAAATTATTTTTTGTCGAATTTCTTATTTTCTATTAATCAGGAAAACTTCGCATTTAGTTCGAATATATATTAGTGGAAATAGTAAAACGTTCCTTTTATCTACATGATACAGCAATATGGTAAATCATACTTCTTTTTAAAAAAATTGCTGTTCATATGCACATTACTCCAGTTGCACCTCTTTCTTACTGCTGTCAACTCTGGAGTTACGTACCAGCCTTCATGGATGTAAAAACCCATGAGAGCCATTTTTTCTTTCAATCTCCGATCTGGTACGAAACGAAAAGCACAGTGAAAATCAAAATTGTTTCATTTACTGTATTTACCAACACCCTCCATCTACTTCTCTACACAGTCGTTGTAACGTGACACCAGCTTTCCAATAGAAACATCATACAATGCAGTCACACGTCGTTCCTGTCAATTCCCTATGCAGGCCTCCAGCTCGCTGTCTGTACCAGAATACTGTCAATGCCAGTGGTTCATGTGAGCGAAGAGATGAAAATCAGAGAGTCTGTATGGTGCATGATGAAACACTGCCCATTAAAATCGCTGCAGGAGCGTTATCGTTGTCTCTGCAGTGTGTTGCCGAAGTAGGCAATGCAAGATAATGTCGTGAAATCAGGCGGAACCCCTCGGCAGGTTGTCACACTTGGCAGGAGACTTCCCTGTTGTAAGCATCTTTATGTGTTCACTGTGACCTCAGAACTGATTCGTGCGTTGTGACGCAATATACGGAGATACTAGAAACACTTTTCAACACATCTGCACAAAATTTCTTCTGATTTTGAAGGTGTTTCAATTTCGCGACCAGTCGGAGATTGGAAAAAAGGCATCATGTAAAAAGTTTATAATGGATATTTCGAAGTGGAAAAGAGGCATCTCGATTCATAAGATTGTGAACTGAGACTTTATTCATGGTGAACAAAGTATTTTAGCGGCATGTCTGGATCAGAATTAAATATTTAATATCGCTTGCAACGTCATCCTGCAGATATAGCCTCGAAAAGTAACAGGTTCTTGTAAGAGCTTCTTCTCAGTGGTGCCAAGTTCAGAAAAGTCTGGCGAGTGACGAAGTCCACCTCCGATTGAGAGCCTGCCAGCTTTTCACCTGTCATGCATGGTACATGTCGCCTATGACGTAGAGTATGCTACACACTGACGAGCCAAAACATTAAGACCACCTTGTTAATAGTCTGTCTGTCCGTCTTTGAAACGGAATGCGTTACTGATTCTGCGTATCAGGGATCCGACAGTTTCTTGGTAGGTTTGTGGGGGTATGTAGCATTAGATGTCGACGAACAAGTCATGTAATCTGCGTAAATAACGGGTCACAGATTTGCGCACACGGTGATGGCACTCATTAGCGAGGCAGTTGGATGCCATAGGATTAAATCAGGTGAACTTGGTGCCGAGACATCAACGTGAGTTCACTGTAATGGTCCCCAAAACACTGTAGCACAGTTGTAGCTCCGAAACACGGACAATTATGCTGCTGAAAGATGAATCGCCGATGGGAAAGACATCAAACATGAAGGGATGCAGGTGGTTGGCAGATGTCAGATTGTCTTCGGTTAATACCACAGGTCCCATGCAAGTGCAGGAGAATGTCTCCCATCGTGTAATACTGCTCCCACCAGCCTGCGTTCGTGGCGCGCTGCACGTTTCGAGCCGCCATTCACCTCGATGACAGCGTTTCTGGAGACGACTACCTAGTGTAAGAAACAGTGTGATTCGCCCGAAGAGCCGACACGTTTCCATTGATCCAAGGTCGAGTCCCTATGTGCGGTGAACGGTGTGTTCGGAAATACTTGTGCGTGCGTGCATGCAGATGCGACAGATCACCATCTATTCTACTTTACAGGGGACAAGCTTCCGAAACCCACATTCTCTTAACAGTCGTCAACGTCCAACGTGCAACCATATAGCGCCTAGTGGTAGTTTCAGTTACCTTCTGCCTCTTCCCGTAGATGCTCGCGACAATAGCACGGACACATTCGACGGGCTTCACTGTTTTCGAGATACTCGTTCACAGGCTCTGCATGAAACCAATCTCCCCTTCGTCAAACTGGCTTGTCTCAATGGGTTTCCACATGTGCAGGCCATATCTTCGCTGGGGTGATTCCCAGTCCGCGTCTGCTCCACTTACATACTTTTGTTATCGTGTCACGTGTTCACAACGCCAATAGGCAGCATCCAGTGTCTCGGGTCCCTGCGTGAATGGGAATTTGAGTTAAGGATGTAGGCGTGCTACGGTGCAGTAGCGCAAAGCAACTGTGCTAGGGTAGCTTAATGGTCAGTTACCAATCTACCTAGCAGGAGAACCGAGTTCGAATCCCGACTTTGGTACAATTTCTTATTCGTTACTTCAGTCTCAATATATGCATTACGAATGTTTGAGACTTGAAAATGTCTCTTGTACCGTAGTGTTTCATTTGAAAAGCCTGTAGTCTTGAAATATCAACAGTGTCACTACGACACAGTTGATGATCAGACCAATAAACAGTAACCTAGCATTATAGGAGAATTCCTCCGGTATCCTTGGTCAGTTGGTTTTATGGGAATCAGACAGCGGTCCATACCGGGTGGTATGAAACAGTCTGATAAGCTTGAAACGATTTTGTAGGGTAGATTTGGCAGAAACAATTATTTAAAAAAAATTCCATACGTTGCGCGTTTTCCGATTTATTTGTAAGTAGGCTGAATCGTACTTTAAGACTTATGTAGTGTGTGTATGCGTGAAAGTATCACAATGACGACGATAATGTTTTGGACACTATTATATTTATAGGATTTTGTTTCTACACATTTCTAACTCAAATTTTCAACCTCTGAAATTTTTATATGAGTCTGTCACTGTAGCGGAAACTGCTGTCGTAAAGTTTTGGGTAAGAAATCTAAGTGACCTTGATGTAATGCGTTGTGGCGCCCAGCTAAGCCAGCTGCCTGGGGAAAAAGCCATTAGGTGGAGAAGAAAAGAGGCCATTATCCTCGCTATTGACATTTCTTTGTAGAAAGCGTCGCAAATATGACACGCTCAAATTTGAAAACATATGATTACACTGTGGAGCTCTTAATTTATGATATTTACTAAAAGGCCTAATGAAATGATGAGAAACATTTTACATCTATTGTCTTTCTAGTTGAAATATTGCTCATTTTGTTTAATATCTAGTTTCTAGCTGCAGTGCAGCATTGGTTAAAATAAAATTTAATAGATATACTAATATAGATATTTTATGCCTACAGAATCAGTAAATAATTTTATGATCTACTTCCAAAAAAACGACGGAGCACAAAAAGACATTTCCCTTCACAGGAATTGCATTACTTCCATGTGTATTTTCTTTTACTGCTCAGACTTTGAGAAAAAAAAACACTGCAATTTTACTGTGATGAATGATCAGGACTGTTTCTATGGACTGTGAGAAAATTTTAGCTTTTGACCAACATAGTATCAATAAATGCGTACATTTGATATCTTTGTTCTTGTAAGTACGAAAAGTGTTTTCAAATCTGTATTGGCCACGGCTCAAAACAATTTGTAAAATTTTTTGTGGGGAGCATGGAGGCTATGTAAGTAGGCTGTTCAGGTTTTTATGTTCGTAACGCCATGTAGCGCTCTATATGAAAATCACTGACTTGTGCTGTGTGCAGTCTGTGGCTGGTTGGCATTGTTGGAATTTGCTATTGCAGTGTTGGGCCGTTGGCTGTTAACAGCGCGTAGCGTTGCGCAGTTGGAGGTGAACCGCCAGCAGTGGTGGATGTGGGGAGAGAGATGGCGGAGTTTTGAGAGCGGATGATCTGGTGGTGTGTCCATCAGAGACAGTCAATTTGTAAGACTGGATGTCATGAACTAATATATGTATCATGACTTTTGAGAGCGGATGATCTGGAGGTGTGTCCATCAGAGACACTAAATTTGTAAGACTCGATGTCATGAAGTAATATATGCATCATGACTTTTGAACACTATTAAGGTAAATACAGTGTTTGTTCTCTAGCAAAATCTTTCATTTTCTAACAATGCCTATCAGTAGTTAGTGCCTTCAGTAGTTAGAATTTTTTTATTCAGCTGACAGTATTGGTGCACGCTGTATTGCAGTAGTTTGAGTAACGAAGATTTTTGTGAGGTAAGTGATTCATGAAATGTATAGGTTATTGTTAGTCACGCTATTCTTTTGTAGTGATATTTGAAAGTCAGACTGCTTTGCTCTAAAAATATTTTGTGTCGTTTTAGTGTTGATCAGAATAAGTAAAGAGCGAAATGTCTGAGTACGTTCAGTTCTGCTCAGCTGTTTGAAAATCAAATAATGTAAGAGGTTTATCAGCACAGTCATTCATAAATTTTTCTATAGGGACGCTTCATATTTAGCACTGTGTGTGGCCAATCAGGCCGTCGCGCACGCAGGTTCAAGCATCGCGCTAGATACAAATTGTGCCCATTCCTCTGACATCTTAGATGATAGCGTACCAGATTGCTCAGCGTTTGGCGCCTTACTATCGAACCGGGTCCATCTTTTTCTGACTGTCCTTTTCGGATTTAGGAAATCAAACGAAGAACACGTTTGGTGACACGTTCTCTGGCGGGCCGCTTGGATTTGCGCGTGCAAGAGCCTGAATGGTAGTCTCAATGCTAATTAACCACGCAACATATACCTACCCTGCAACATCCGTAAAAGTGTTTCAGATTGTTCCGCTTCACTCTATAGAAGTCACCCGCAAGTAACACTCCATCACTTTCGAACTCAAAGATCCATTTCAACATGCACTGATTTCTGCATTGCTCTGCTTATCGTTGGTGATTTTCTCTTTACCCATGGAAATTCGAGGGCTTTTATCCCTGAATATCTTATGACAGCCAGAGCAGCTTGGCGAGATTTGAAATAACAGAGTGAGGGCCGCCCGGCAGCGAGCGAGATAAGGGGTCCCGGAGACCCGTTGTAAAGCGAGAAACAGAGTTCAGCTTGTTAGCAGTAATGGATAGCGCTGCCTTTGTTTGAATAAAGATCGTTGGCGGTAAATCTCCTAAGACAACAAAGCGAGTTAAGACTTAACAAAATATACCAGTTGTCTGTCCGGATTCATTAAACTGTCCTTTATGTACTGAGCGAACTTCTGAGAAATCTTTCACGGCTCTGCCTCCGAGAACTTTCTACGTTTTCTGGGTATTTAGATATATAACACGCAGTTCGGCTTTTTGCTTTAACTTACTTTATGAAATAACGGGTAACCAGACTACAAAGAGGACAGATTTAAAAACATGCTGAACCAGCAAACAACGTTGATTTCTCTATCAGCAGCTGGCTATATATTCGATTCTGATGCACCAAAACGAAATCATTTTCGTGTGGAAGCATAATAGAAACCAGCAGTGCAGTATTTTGGCAAAAACATCCAATGCATGAAGGTATGATGTTTTTGTCACAGGTGTAGTAACATTATAACTTTGTGTCTTTTGTGTCTGTTTCTCCCAGTTGAGTTATTCATTGATTTATTTGCCTCTGTAATTGTAGTCTTCATACAATTTCTTGTGTCTGAGAGGTAATCTTGTTGAAGCTTACAATACATGTCACACAGAAAATGTTAATCGAAGCAGTATTTCCACAAAAAGTAGTTGCAGCAGCATCAGAAGGAACCATCTCATAATGTAAATAATTGTTGTAACAGCCACAGAAAAATATCGATAAATTCGAAATAAGACAAATTCAGCAGAGAAAAGGAAGCAGTTAACACTAAGAGGTGGGAATTAAGGGAATGAATGCTAAGATAAAAGTAGAAAAGAAAAGGGAATTTTTAAGATAACCGGTTATAGGACAAGAAGAGATATGATTATATAAATCGAAAAATAAGCTATAACTTATAATAAAATATGATTATATCTTAACAAAAGCGGAAAGACTTACAAGAAACATGAAACTCCCTTGATCGAAGTGTACTATGTAAAATAACTTTTTTTTAATCACCTGTCTTCTAACTGATCTGATGGGGGGCCGCCACAAATTCCTCTCTTGTGTCAGCTTCTTCATCTGGGAGTAGCACTTGCAACCTACGTCCCGAATTATTTGTTGGATATATTCCCATCTCTGTCTTCCTCTACAGCTTTTGCCCTCTAAACTTCCTTCTAGTACCATGGCAGTCACTTCCTGATGTCTTAATATATGTCCTATCATCCTGTTCCTTCTCCTTGTCAGTGATTTCCACATATTCCTTTCATCTCCGATTCTGCACAGAACCTCTTTATTCCTTAGCTTATAAGTCCACCTAATTTTCAACATTCGTCTGTAGCACCACATCTCGAGTGCTTAGATTCTCTTCTGTTTCGATTTTCCCACAATCCATGTTCTATCATCATACAACGCTGTGCTCCAAAGGCACATTCTCAGAAATTTCTTTCTCAAAGTAAGGCCAATATTTGATATTAGCAGGATTCTCTTGGCCAGGAATGCCCTTTTTGGCAGTGCTAGTTTACTTTTAATGTCCTCCTAGCTCCGTCCGTCATTGGTAATTTTGCTGCCTAGATAGCAGATTTTCTTAACTTCATCTATTTCGTGACCATCGATCCTAATGTTAATTATCTTGCTGTTATCATTTTTGCTACTTCTCATTACTTTCGTGTTTCTGCTATTTACTCTCAAATCATATTGTGTACTCATTAGACCGTTCGTTTTACTCGGAACATCATGTTATTCTTCTTCACTATCACTCTGGATAGCAATGTCATCAGCGAATATCCTTTCGCCTTGAATTTTAATTCCACTCCAGAACTTTTCTTTCACTCTCATCATTGCCGCTTCGATGTGCGGATTGAACAGTAGGGGTCAAAGACTACATCCTTGTCTTATACCCTTTTAATCCGAACACTTCGTTCTTGGTCGTCCACTGTTTTATTCCCTCTTGGCTCTGGTACATATTGTGTATTATCCGTCTCTCCCTGTTGTTTACCTATTTTTTCTCAGAATTTCGAACGTCTTGCGCCATTTTACATTGTCGAACGCTTTTTCCAGAGCGACAAATCCAATGAACGTGTCTTGATTTTTCTTTAGTCTTGCTTCAATTATCAACAGCAACGTCAGAATTGCCTCTCTCGTTCCTTTACCTTTCCTAGAGACAAGCTGATCATCTGATCATCATCTAATACATCCTCAATTTTCTTTTCGATTCTTGTGTGTATTATTTCTTGTCAGAAAATTGGATGCATAAGATGTTAAGCTGATTGTCCGATAGCTGTCGCACTTGTGAGCTCTAGCAGTCTTTGGAACTGTGTGGATGATATTTTTGCGGAAGTCAGATGGTATGTTGCCAGACTCTGACACTCTACACACCAATCTCAATAGTCGTTTTGTTGCCACTTCCACGAATGATTTTAGGAATTCTGATGGAATGTTATCTATCCATTTTGATTCTAATACTGGATCCCCCATCTCTCCCTAATTTAATTTCTTTATTTATTTTCATTTCAAGTTCCGTAAGACCAAATTAAGGAGCAAATCTCCAAGATAATAGAACGTGTCAGTACTTGAAATGACGACGTAACAGATAAAAATAGAATCTTTATTAACCATAAAAAAGTCAACCATAAATTTAAGTAAACGCAATCAACAATACAACAAGAATCACCTCAGTTTTTCTAGGATCTCGACAGATTAAAAGGAGTGAGCCATGAGGAAACTCTTCACTTTCAATTTGAAAGCGCTTGGATTAGTGCTAAGATTTTTGAATTCGAGTGGTTCGAGTGGTAGCTTATTGAAAATGGATGAGGCAGTATACTGCACACTTTTCTGTACAAGAGTTGAGCAAGTACCGTACAATCCAAATGCACGTTTGATTTCTGTCGAGTATTAACTGATTGGAAGCTGCTTATTCTTGGGAATAAGCTAATATTGTTAACAAGTAATTATAGTAAGGGATATATACACGGCGAGGCCAAAGTCAATAGCCAGACTCGTGAACAAGGGTCTACAAGAGGTTCATCAACCACTTACAACCCCAACCGCCCGCTTCTGAGCCAAAAATATCCTTTCAGAATGGGAAGAGTTACCCTAAAATATGATACCATTCGACATAAGCGAATGAAAATAAGCAAAGTAGGCTAATTTTCGTGTCGAACGATCACTCATTTCAGATACCGTTCGATTAGTAAAAATGGCAGCATTAGTCTTTGAACAAGATCCTGAATGTGGGCTTTCCACGACAGTTTACTATCTATCTGAATGCCTAAAAATAAGAAATGTTCAGTTTCACTAATCATATGCCCATTCTGTTAAATTCAAACGTCGGGTTTTGTCGAATTGTGTGTTAGAAACTGTAAACACTGTGTCTTACTGTGATTTAGCGTTGGTTTATTTTCTACAAGCGATGAACTTAGGTCATAAGTGCACTATTTGAAACCGAGCCAATGTTGCACACAACAGCCTTTACTACAAATCTAGTGTCATCAACAAACAGATATTAGAGTTACCCATAATAATAGGGGGCATATCATTTATAAAAAATGAGGAACAATAGCGGCCCCAACACTGATCCCTGGGGCACCCCCCATTTGACTCTACCCCACTCAGATCCCACATCACAGCTATTGTCAACATTGTGAATAATAACCTTTTGCTGTCTGTTGCTGAAGCAAGAGGTGAGCCAATTGTGAGCTACTCACCATATTCCATAATGGTCCAACTTCTGGAGCAATATTTTGTGATCAACACAATCAACTGCCTTAGTTAAATCCTGCTGTTCGAAACCTTTTCTGTAATCCATCCCATACCTCACTGAGAAAAAGAGAATATAGCATTTTCAGCTGTTAAACAACTTCTAAATCCGAACTGTACATTTGAAAGCAAATCGTGTGATATAAAATGATAAATTATCCTGACACTTCCTTCACAACTGGCCATACGTTTTTAATTTTATCCTGTGAATTAGCTGTTCTCTTTGCATGCCACACACTCTTTAAAAACATTTTTAAGCACCTTACAATACTGTTTCTAATGGGCTACTGTAGCTTTATTGTGACTTTGATATAATTCCCGCTTTGTTATAAATGATATCCTTATCCCACTAGTCTGCCACCCGCTTGCCTATTACTGCTAGTACCCCTTCTAGAACATTCTAATGGAAGGCAACTCTCAAACAGGATGAGAAATGTGTGAAGGAAAGCATTATATTTCACATCTATGTTACCGACACTATAAACATCCTGCCACTCTTGACAGGGTTTAAAAAACTCTCTATTGCTGTTGGATTATCTTTCCTACATAGTTTTTAATTACATGTGACAAATTTATTTGAGTACAAAAGCGCTTTAGTGTTAAAATTTGTGCATCATAGTCTGAAAGACCATTCAACCTTTCATTAACAGGATGCCCATCTAATAATGAAGTATTAATGAAAATATTGTCCATGGCTATGCTACTGTTCCCCAGACCCTAGCTGGGAAAAACACAGTCTACAACAGGTCATTTGAATTTAGGAGATCTAACATCTTTTTCCTTGCACCATCATATACAAAATTTGTACTGAATGCACCATATATAACTACTTTCTGGTACTTCCTACAAATTGAATCAAGAAATGGTTTAAAGTCAGAGTTAGGGGGCTCATAAACAACAACAATTAGAATCCTGTTTCTGCTTCTATCACATCAGACAGATCTGCTCCCTCATATAGGCCTTCAATGTACTCTTTCCACATATCCGCTCTCTGCTTTGCAATTAACACCGTGCAGCCATGATATAGGGGCATCAGTCGACCTTTGGCTGTGGTGAGGCGCGCACGCTTTTTTTGCGTCTCGCCTGTTTTGCTGCTTGCGAGCGACAGCGCGTTTGTGTACTTCCGTGTAGCGGGTTGTCTGAGAGTCCGACTTTACTGACCATTATGGCGTTTTCTTACCGCCAAGGCACAATAAAACTAACTTTTCCATTAGCTCACGAACGAGCGAAGGCGAATGAAGTTGAACGTTTTGTGGAGCGAAAGGCTATTTACAATTTGTACAGAAACCAGATGGCAGTCATAAGAGTCGAGGGACAAGAATGGGAAGCAGTGGTTGGGAAGGGAGTGAGACAGGCTTGTAGCCTCTCCCCGATGCAGTTCAATCTGTATATTGAGCAAGCAGTAAAGGAAAGAAAAGAAAAATTCGTAGTAGGTATTAAAATCCATGGAGAAGAAATAAAAAATTTAAGGTTCGCCGATGACTTTGTGATTCTGTCAGAGACAGCAAAGGACTTGGAAGAGCAGTTGGACGGAATGGCCAGTGTCTTGAAAGGAGGATATAAGATGAACACCAACAAAAGGAAAACGAGGATAATGGAATGTAGTCGAGTTAACTCGGGTGATGCTGGGTAAAAATCGTAGAGGGAGACCAAGAGATGACTACACTAAGCAGATTCAGAAGGATGTAGGCTGCAGTACGTACTGAGGGATGAAGCTGCTTGCACAGGATAGAGTAGCAAGGAGAGCTGCATCAAACCAGGCTCAGGACCGAAGACCACAACAACAACAACGACATAAGTGCGTCTCCCTCCACAAGACGTTTGCGGAACAAATTTTTCGATCCTCAGTACTACTGTGTACATAAAGCTGACGAATGAGGAGCTGTGCGCTGACTTTGTGCGGCGCCACGCTAACGATCTCCAGTTTCGATTCTCTGATGGACATATGAGGACTGGCGTGGTTAATCGCGCTGGTTTTCGCCTCCGAACGTTGTGGGTTTTCGAACATCTGTTTAAAGTGCCGTCGAACACTGTGGTGGCCGCTTTTAAATCTTACGGTAACGTCGACAGTCACGTGGCTGAAACGTGGTAGACGTTGGAAACATACCGTGTCCTCAATGGTGTACGTCAGATCACAATTCAACTACTGACACACGTTCCTTCCTACTTGGTTATTGCCGGTTGCAGGGCTGTCATCATGTACTATGTCCAGCCGCGCACCTGTTCAGGTTGTAGCCAGGAAGGCAATGTCCGTTCTGAATGTCTCAGACGTGGACTGGTTCAGATACCTATCGGAGACGTCGCTCCTCTTGCGGCGTCCACTGCGTTACCTTTGTCTTACGCGTTTGCAGCGGTGCTGCCTGCTACGCCCCCTCTGTATTAGTTGGTACCAGTGTTGGCTCTTCTCGACGACGCGGTTGACGTTACGCCTATCTGTGCTACACTCCCGCCGGAGGTAATACATATGAACGACGACCGTCAGGAGGCACAAGCTGTCTGTTCCGACCCCATGGTTGTTAATCATGGAGCTGACCTATCTGCGCCTTCCTGCAATCTGGCCACATGTTAGACGATAACCGCTCGTCATCCGACACGGAACAGCATTTGACGAAGAAACGGTTGCCGAGGAAACGGAAGAGACAACGCCGTAGCCCTTCTGATGACTACGTCCATTGGAAGTTTGCACCGTATGACGACCCTCCTACGGACGGTGCGCAGTCTTCTGACGTCCCGACACCTGACGATACGACGTCCTCCACTGCCTCCATCTCCAATCAGCGCTCACCTCCGGACACCGACCATCCCCCGCTTCCGTCTGATGCGGCTGTGTTCCTTTCTGAGTCTGATGCTACCCGTGGGGGCACCTCTGATAACGTTCCTCTGAACCAGCCTGGTGACAAGTCTGTGTCCTGAGCGGACGACGTCGATGCTAAGGATGGACATTGTGGAGGTGTTTAGACACTGGACCCTCCTTGGTGGGGTCGGCTCCCTCCCGTCACCTGATGTGCCCTTCCCTGTGGCCTAACAGGGAGTTCTCAGTGGGGGAAGCATGAGTGACATGTGCTGTAAAACTATGGGGAGGACAGAAAGTTGCAACATGCATCTACTGAAGGAGAGCTACATCAACGTCCGCGGCATGTAGCATGTCATGCAGTAAAGCCAGTTCGTGGCGCACGCCAATATGGTTGATATTGACCGTGGCTATACGATAAGTCTGGAAAGCAGCCATCGCCAGGTGGACAGGCAAGTGAAACACGGGGGATTGAATGAAACAGTCTTATCTACACTAGCCGTTGTGCAAGATAGTTCATTTGATAGCGATTATTGTAACTAATCACAGCAATGCAACGTATTATTATTCTTGCAATTCGTCCACTCCCTGCTTCCAATGGTGCGGCGTCAAGGTGCTGGGGTCGCGTGATGGTGATAAGGTAGAGTGTAGAATGAGGATGATTGGCCCAGTGCTCGCCAGTAGGCGTCAGTGGTGCAGCGATATCTGTAATAACATTTATTCTCCATGCAGAGTTTACAAACGTCCACAGGTCTTCAGTCCTACAGTTGGTGGCCGGGTGCTAGCGCACATGCCGTGAAGGCTTGCTGATGCCTCGTCAGTGAGTCTTGATGTCGCTACTGCAGAACTGTACCATGGTCGCGTGCTGTACTGGCATCGATGGCTGGGCAAGGAAGGTGCTGCATGCATTAGATGTTTGGACATGACCCACTACTGCTATCACTTCAGCATTCTCATGAACAGACTGTCATATGCTCAGGTGGAGGCTGCCGATTCTTGTGCAGGAGGCCAGTGGTCGTGAAGATTGAGGCCTGGTCCCCTGCCAATGACTGCAGCACATGTTCACGATCCTATCAGGAGGTTTTGCAGACAGGTCTCACCTGGTCAATGTGAAAATAGTAGTTTGCAGGTCATGCACGATGACTCCGTAGCGGAGGGGGAAGGGGTGGTGAGGGCCGGCTGCTCACCAGTCATCTCATTGACGATGACCCACTAGGCAGCGGTGGCAGACTACGGCTGTAGTATGCATCAGGATGGCTGCCTCTCTCTCTCTTGGATGCAACAAGCAAATAGCAGGCTGGCCTTCATATGTTACCATGCCATGGTTTCATTGAAAATTAATAGAGTGTAACTCTCACTGGGTCTAACAACACATTGAAAATGGAAGCATGACGGAATGTGTTCTTGAGCTCCGAAATCCTCTCTATTCAATACATCGAGTCCGTGTGTATAATATAGTGGTTGTTGATTTATGAGGGCGTTTGTTCTCTTTTATCGGAGCCATCAGCGCTCCTTGTCTTTATTTAAGAATCTGGGTGGCAGAGCTCGTCGTTTCTATCTGCGTTTGATTTTGTGGCGGCATTTGGGTGATGAAGTTACATGGTCCTTCCACAAAGTGCCTTGTTAAGTAACAGAGCAGCGCTTTTGTCTCATTGGCAGTACGTCTTGATGACATAATGATTGGCACACGACCAGCGATTGTTCCTGAAAAACACTCTTCCATTATTTCAAAACAATCTTCCTGAATTTTGCCTCTGCTTTTCCTCTACACTAATGTCAAAAATCTACTTGCATAACTGTATTTGGTGTACAGTTTTGTTGCTCATGGATCGTATCATAACTGTATTTCATTATCCTGAAGTTTTGGCTTACGGAACCTATTCTATAGTTCCATTCCTTTATCCTTATCTCTACTTTTTACAAGTTATGCCAAATATACAACGTATCAGAAGCTCTCTTAACCCGATATTTTGCTACATGATCTGGGTCTTTGTATTTCACAAAAAGATTCCCTCCCATTTACTCAAACATCAAAACACACATATTGATGTTGTGGTCTTCAGTCCTGAGACTGGTTTGATGCAGCTCTCTCCATGCTACTCTACACTGTGCAAGCTTCTTCATCTCCCAGTACTTACTGCAACCTACATCCTTCTGAATCTTCTTAGTGTATTCATCTCTTGGTATCCCTCTACGATTTTTACCCTCCAAGCTGCCGTCCAATGTTAAATTTGTGATATCCTGATGCCTCAGAATATGCCCTACCAAGCGATTCCTTCTTCTAGTCAAGTTCTGCCACAAATTTTTCTCTCCAATTGTATTTAATACCTCCTCATTAGTTATGTGATCTACTCATCTGATCTTCAGCATTCTTCTGTAGCATCACTTTTCGAAAGCTTCTATTCTCTTCTTATCCAAACTATTTATCGTCCATGTTTCACTTCCATACATAGCTATACTCCATACAAATACTTTCAGAAACAACTTCCTGACACTTAAATCTATACTCGATGATAACAAATTTCTCTTCTTCAAAAACGCTTTCATTGCCATGGCCAGTCTACATTTTATATCCTCTCTACTTCGACCATCATCAGTTATTTTGCTCCCCAAATAGCAAAACTCCTTTACTACCTTAAGTATCTCATTTCCTAATCTAATTCCCTCAGCATCATTGCCTTAATTCGACTACATTCCATTATCCTCGTTTTGCTTTTGATGATGTTCATCTTATATCCTCCTTTCAATACACTGTTCATTCCGTTCAACTGCTCTTCCAAGTCCTTTGCTGTCTCTGGCAGAATTACAATGTCATCGGCGAACCTCAAAGTTTTTACTTCTTCTCGATGGATTTTAATACCTACTCCGAATTTTTCTTTTGTTTCCTTTACTGCTTGCTCTATATACAGATTGAGAAAACATCGGTCAGAGGCTACAACCCTGTCTCACTTCCCTCCCAACCACTGCTTCTCTTTCGTGCCCCTCGACACTTATAACTGCCATCTCGTTTCTGTACAAATTGTAAATAGCCTTTCGCTACCTGTGTTTTACCTTTGCTACCTTTAGAATTTGAAAGAGAGTATTCCAGTCAACATTGTCAAAAGCTTTCTCTATGTCTACAAATCTAGAAACGCAGGTTTGCCTATCCTTAATCTTTCTTCTAAGATAAGTCGTAAGGTCAGTATTGCCTCATGTGTTCCAACATTTCTACGGAATCCAAACTGATCTTCGCCGAGGTCGGCTTCTACCAGCTTTCCATTCGTCTGTAAGGAATTCGTGTTAGTATCTTGCAGCTGTGACTTATTTAACTGATAGTTCGGTAATTTTCACATCTGTCAACACCTGCTTTCTTTGGGATTGGAATTATTATATTCTTCTTCTCTCATACATCTTGCTCACCAGATGGTAGAGTTTTGTCAGGACTGGCTCTCCAAAGGCCGTCAGTAATGGAATGTTGTCTGCTCCCGGGGCCTTGTTTCGACTCAGGTCTTTCAGTGCTCTGTCAAACTCTTCACGCAGTATCGTATCTCCCATTTCATCCTCATTTACATCCTGTTCCATTTACATAATATTGTCCTCGAATACATCGCCGTTGTATAGACCATCTATATAATCCTTCCACCTTTCTGCTTTCCCTTCTTTGCTTACAACTGGGTTTCCATCTGAGCCTTTGATATTCTCTCTATCACCAAAGGTATCTTGCCCCTAGTGAGATAAGCCTCTACATCCTTACATTTGTCCTCTAGCCATCATTGCTTAGCCATTTTGCACTTCCTGTCGATCTCATTTTTGAGACGTTTGTATTCCTTTTTGCCTGCTTCATTTACTGCATTTTTATATTTTCTCCTTTCATCAATTAAATTCGATATTTCTTCTGTTACCCAAGGATTTCTACTAGCCCTCGTCTTTTTACCTATTTGATCCTCTGCGGCTTTCACTACTTCGTCCCTCAGAGTTACCCATTCTTCTTCTACTGTATTTCTTTTCCCCATTCCTGTCAACTGTTCCTGTACACTCTCCCTGAAACACTGTACAACCTCTGGTTCTTTCAGTTTATCCAGGTCCCATCTCCTTAAATTCCCATCTTTTTGCAGTTTCTTCAGTTTTAATCTACAGTTCATAACCAACAGATTGTGGTCAGAGTCCACATCCGCCCCTGGAAATGTCTTACAATTTAAATCCTGGTTCCTAAATCTCTGTCTTACTATTATATAATCTATCTGATACCTTCTAGTATCTCCAGGCTTCATCCATGTATACAACCTTCTTTTATTATTCTTCAACCAAGTGTTACCTATGATTAAGTTATGCTCTGTGCTAAATTCTAACAGACTGCTTCCTCTTTCATTTCTTACCCCCAATCCATATTCACATACTATGTTTCCTTCTCTCCTTTTTCCTACTCTCGAATTCCAGTCAGCCATGACTATTAAATTTTGGTCTCCCTTCACTATCTGAATCATTTCTTTTATCTCCTCATACATTTCATCAATTTCTTCATCATCTGCAGAGCTAGTTGACATACAAACTTGTACTACGTAGTAGGCATGGGCTTCGTGTATCTCTTGGCCACAATAATGCGTTCCCTATGCTGTTTGTAGTAGCTTACCCGCACTCCTATTTTTTTATTCATTATTAAACCTACACCTGCATTACCCCTATTTGATTTCGTATTTATAACCCTGTACTCACCTGACCAAAAGTATTGTTCCTCCTGCCACCGAACTTCACTAATTCCCAATATATCTAACTTCAACCTATCCATTTCCCTTTTTAAATTTTCTAACCTACCTCCCCGATTAAGGGATCTCACATTCCACGCCCCGATCTGTAGAACGCCAGTATTCTTTCTCCTGATAACGACGTCCTCTTGAGTAGTCCCCGCCCGGAGATCCCAGTGAGGGACTATTTTACCTCCTGAATACCTTACCCAAGAGGACGCAATCATCATTTAACCATACAGTAAGGCTGCATGCCCTCGCGAAGAATTACGGCTGTAGCTTCCCTTTGTCTTCAACCGTTCACAGTACCAGCACAGTAAGGCCGTTTTGGTTATTGTTACAAGGCCAGATCAGTCAATCATCCAGACTGTTGCCCCTGCAACTGCTGAAAAGACTGCTGCCCCACCGTTGTGGTTGCACCTACGGTACGGCCACCTGTATCGCTGAGGCACGCAAACCTCCCCACCAACGGCAATGTCCATGGTTCATGGGGGCAGAACATACATACCTGAAACTAAATTTACACTACTGCTACTTGCAGTACTATCACATACATCATACTGGTTAGTGGCTCCAGTTAAGTCTGTTATTTCACAACTGTTTACAGATGGACTCCCTGCAATGTTATGCTTTCTTCTACCTTTCCTTATAAAAACTAACTTCCACCTACTTTTCAGAACTTTATAGTGTGAATTCAATCTCAGTTATGCCGAAAGCAGCCTAGATGGTTCTAATTTCGTGATAATAAACCCATATGACATTGCCTCGCTTCCATCTGTCTCCTTCGGTTGAAGGAACCCGATTCTGCCTAGGCTTTTAAGAAAAATTACACAACGTTTTATATTACCCACATTTCCCATAACATTGCAAGTTTCGGCTAGATCCTTATGCAACTATATGCATTTCACTTTCTGGCGTTAGGAACTTGCTTATTAATAATGGTGCTGCTGTAACTGTTGGTTGGTAATATTTACTGGCAAAATGCAACCTAACACCAGATTGCGTACTTACGGCTATCCTGTGGGGCCGTTTTTCAGTACGACTTGAAAACAGAGATTATTAATTGATCACCGATGTGTCGGTTTTCGATTGTGTTCAGGAGACGTACGGATTGATTACGCGAATAATTGAACTTTTGACCCGGATTGCCTTCACGCAATCAGCATCTTCGATGAAATTACCTAAGGGATCTATGTGCGTATAAAAATGGAAATGAAAGCAAACTGGTGGAATTTCTTAAGAGAAAGATTAACGGATCGGAAGTTGAACACATTAATGGTCTTACAAATACAATCGAGACACCGCGATAAAGAGGGAACCTGTAACAAAGCTCATATGCAATTTGAACATCACTTTTGGTTAGAGAAAGAAAAGAATAAGAAGAAAATTACTGCATCGTAAAATATTAATATGTTTTGAACACATGGGCTTTAAACTTCTACACATTGACAAACACACAATAAATGCATGACTTACATCTGATATTTTTTTTGTAAATGGCGCAGTACAATAACCGGTGCTTTGTCAGTCCGTTCCCTCTTAAAATTAAACGTCCTTGCGTGTGCGTAAGTACATTGTACCCACACCCGAGTTACGGAAATGTTTGTTCGTCGTTTCACATAGTATTTACACAAAATAAAAATACAACTTGTAGCAATGCTATGTAGTACGTCTTAACACGTCGGCGATCAAAAGTACAAGGGATAATGAAGTCTCTAGAATATTTCTTAACAAGAGATAGATTGTTCTTTCTTCTGTTTCGCAGCTTCTTGCTATCAAGCGCTGCGGCAATGATTTTAAATATCTGCGCCCAGCGGGTCAGAATGTTTATTTAGAATATTTAAACGCTGGACGCGTGCTTTGGAATAGGCACACATTAAAAAAAAAATTTCACGTCTTTACTCTCGCGCTGTGATGCTTAGCATCTTTACGAACTACAGCTCGTTGGCTGTCTTTTTCTTTAATGACAAATATCTCACAATACAAAGTAGCTGAAATGCAATAATATTGTAACTTCAGAACCTGTAAATATTTCACTCCAACATGTGTATAACGTATGAAGACATGCAGATAGGAGAGGTGGGCAGTGTTAAATTTCTGGGCTTACAACTCGATAATAAACTCAGTTGGAAAGGGCATAACACAGAATGGCTGAAACGCCTAATCAAGTCTGTAATTGCGATGCGAATGATGTTAGATGTAGGAGGCATAAAAACCTTGCATACTTTGATTACTTTTAATCTATTGTGCAATATTGGATCATATTCTGGGGTAAACTCTTCTGACCGAGCAAACGCTTTTAGAATACAAAGCGTGTAATAAGACTCATTTGTGGTATAAATTCGAGAATATCGTGTAGAAACCTATTCAAGGAACGACTGCCACTCAGTGTATTTATTCCTTAATGGAATTTGTTGCAAACCATATGTTTGTTTCCAACCAGCTGCTCAATACCTAGTATCAGCGCTAGGAATAAAAGCAATCTATAAAAAGACCTAAAATCACTTACCTTGGTCCAAAAAGAGAGTCCAAAAAGCCGGCCGAAGTGGCCGTGCGGTTAAAGGCGCTGCAGTCTGGAACCGCAAGACCGCTACGGTCGCAGGTTCGAATCCTGCCTCGGGCATGGATGTTTGTGATGTCCTTAGGTTAGTTAGGTTTAACTAGTTCTCAGTTATAGGGGACTAATGACCTCAGCAGTTGAGTCCCATAGTGCTCAGAGCCATTTTGAAGAGTCCAAAATACAGGAACACACATTTTCAATAAATTTCCAGCCACCATTAAGAACTTGATTTCAGATGGACAGTTTAAACAGAGTTTTGAAAGGTTTTTTGGTAGGCACCTCCTTCTACTCTATAGATTAATACACTCCTGGAAATTGAAATAAGAACACCGTGAATTCATTGTCCCAGGAAGGGGAAACTTTATTGACACATTCCTGGGGTCAGATACATCACATGATCACACTGACAGAACCACAGGCACATAGACACAGGCAACAGAGCATGCACAATGTCGGCACTAGTACAGTGTATATCCACCTTTCGCAGCAATGCAGGCTGCTATTCTCCCATGGAGACGATCGTAGAGATGCTGGATGTAGTCCTGTGGAACGGCTTGCCATGCCATTTCTACCTGGCGCCTCAGTTGGACCAGCGTTCGTGCTGGACGTGCAGACCGCGTGAGACGACGCTTCATCCAGTCCCAAACATGCTCAATGGGGGACAGATCCGGAGATCTTGCTGGCCAGGGTAGTTGACTTACACCTTCTAGAGCACGTTGGGTGGCACGGGATACATGCGGACGAGCATTGTCCTGTTGGAACAGCAAGTTCCCTTGCCGGTCTAGGAATGGTAGAACGATGGGTTCGATGACGGTTTGGATGTACCGTGCACTATTCAGTGTCCCCTCGACGATCACCAGTGGTGTACGGCCAGTGTAGGAGATCGCTCCCCACACCAAGATGCCGGGTGTTGGCCCTGTGTGCCTCGGTCGTATGCAGTGCCGATTGTGGCGCTCACCTGCACGGCGCCAAACACGCATACGACCATCATTGGCACCAAGGCAGAAGCGACTCTCATCGCTGAAGACGACACGTCTCCATTCGTCCCTCCATTCACGCCTGTCGCGACACCACTGGAGGCGGGCTGCACGATGTTGGGGCGTGAGCGGAAGACGGCCTAACGGTGTGCGGGACCGTAGCCCAGCTTCATGGAGACGGTTGCGAATGGTCCTCGCCGATACCCCAGGAGCAACAGTGTCCCTAATTTGCTGGGAAGTGGCGGTGCGGTCCCCAACGGCACTGCGTAGGATCCTACGGTCTTGGCGTGCATCCGTGCGTCGCTGCGGTCCGGTCCCAGGTCGACGGGCACGTGCACCTTCCGCCGACCACTGGCGACAACATCGATGTACTGTGGAGACCTGACGCCCCACGTGTTGAGCAATTCGGCGGTACGTCCACCCGGCCTCCCGCATGCCCACTATACGCCCTCGCTCAAAGTCCGTCAACTGCACATACGGTTCACGTCCACGCTGTCGCGGCGTGCCACCAGTGTTAAAGACTGCGATGGAGCTCCGTATGCCACGGCAAACTGGCTGACACTGACGGCGGCGGTGCACAAATGCTGCGCAGCTAGCGCCATTCGACGGCCAACACCGCGGTTCCTGGTGTGTCCGCTGTGCCGTGCGTGTGATCATTGCTTGTACTGCCCTCTCGCAGTGTCCGGAGCAAGTATGGTGGGTCTGACACACCGGTGTCAATGTGTTCTTTTTTCCATTTCCAGGAGTGTATCTTAACATGGTATGTTATAACAGTTTAAGTAAAGATGTCTGTTAGATTTCAGTTCTGACAGAATTTCGTCACTACAGACAAGGTTAGGTATTTGGTGCATGCCAATATTTATTAAGTGTGCGTAGCTATGTTTCAGTCTGACGGTGTATCAATTGTATAAACATTTGCAATTCAAGTTTACTGCAATGTATTCACATATATTGACAATCTCCTGACATATGAGCATGAATTGAGTATTATGTTCACATTTTCTATGTTTTGTTATGCCATACTTTCTAAAATGTTCCACATCCCCGAGAATCATCTCATTTTTGGGCCCATGACACGAAAAATAAGTTGAAGCTAATCTAATCTCTAATTACAAGCATTTTTCATTCCTCTTCTTTGCACCCCCCCCCCCTCCGCCTCCTCTTCACCTCCTACGGAGAAGTTGGCACTCCCCAAACTGGTGACGAATCTGTGCCTTTCAGAAATAGATATCTTAGTTTTTCCTTTACACACAACAATCGCAACACAAATAACATCATCAAGAGCTTCCTGTGCCTTCACCGTAGAATCTACCTTAAAATGGCCGTCTGCAGTCACGTTCTGCACGATGCAAAATTCAGTGGCGCGTGCACTTTCCTGTGCATCAGACGCAGGCTCCACGGCCTCAAAACGAAAATAATTCGGGTAGATGGGAGTAAAGGTATGCGTGTCGCAAGAGTACGCGTCAAGTTCTAAGGTCCCTAAAGCTGAAGTTCAGAATTCTATCTACTACCAGGCAATGCATAACATCATCTTCTACTCTGGAACCGCATGGAAGTTAGACGCTTACAGCTGGAGAAAATGCGGTAAGTTACTTTTGTACATTTTCGATGTAAAATTTTCATGGTTCTCATTAGGTGTTAGGCAATCCTAAATCTTCTTACAAATTAGCACAAGCCGGTACGAAAACTGGCGGCTATATGGTTCCCGTATCCTCCTTGATCGACATGAGTTTAGTTTTGTGTGTTAGCTGTAGACTGCCAAAAAAAGATAATAGCCAAATGAGGCAAAAGTACCAAGCAGTTCGCGTTGCATGCTTCTACCGTATCAAGGAAATATTCTCGATCTTTTCTCCTTTAACCTGAATTTTCTATTGTACAGTCCCTTCTAGCGTACTGAAGCACTTTTTACTGTTTATTTAATTTAGACCGCTTAGTTATTCACCTTAGAGTTTTCAAGTTAACTTTTCTTTTCTGTTTTTTTTTTTTTCTTTTTGTATTGGTGTTTTCAAACATTCCAGCGTTTCAGACACGATAATGACATCTTCCATAATAGAATTTTTTTTTCTGGAAACCGACGGAAATCAAACTGACAGCCTTTAACAGAGCTGCTCTACCATCAGGCCCTTTGCGTTATTGAAAAGAGGTCGCAGTACGACAAGCATCCAAAGCTACTGGGATTTCAGACGGTGCCTTAAGAAAACGTCTTAAAACTGGCAAAGCTAGCGAGCGCCAGTGAATTCACTGAAAGCTAGAGTTCCTAATTGGTTTTTCCGCGTATTTCTTAATAATTCCTTTTCTCTACGGTTGGGAAGAGAAGTACACATTGCGTACCCTTTCTCCTGGCTCTAGTTCTCTTACCCTACAGCACAGGGTAAGAGAACGCAAAAACATTTTCTTAAGAAAGCTTTTATTACACCTCTAACAGTAATTCGATCACAATGAAACTTTTACACATTGTTAAAAAGATGTCAAACAAGATCTTGCATGTGAACTTCGTATAAAATTGCTGCAGCTTTTCTAAAAATATTTGGTAAGAAAAATACGTACTTTTACCCCCACTACCATAAAGCTAACAGCCAATGGCATAGCTACTACTGCATCTATATCAGTACTACCCATGATGTTACTCACACGCTCCTTTAATTCGGTACAGCACACATGTACTTTGTTTGACACTTGAGGTACTCCAGACTCCGCATTTTCGTATGATAGAACTGACACTTCTTCGTACGGTATTAGAACTGACACTTCTACACTACTCTCCGTTATGTTTATTTCTTAGGAAAACTTGCATGATCTGCAAACCTTCGATTCCTGACACCTGTTCGCTTTTTCTAGGCACAGGCGAGTACTTCCCACCCGTAATTCCTCCTGTTTCTTCCCCTTTGCTCTTTCTACATCTCTTCTCTATAATAATACTATTCCTCACGTACTGAGGCCCATTTTCAGAAAATCAGCTATCATTCTGTACACCGCTGTGGCCGAGCGGTTCTAGGTGCTTCAGTCTGGAACTTCGCGACTGCTTCGGTCGCAGGTTCGAAACCTGCCTCGGGCATGGGTGTGTGTGATGTCCTTAGTTTAGTAAGATTTAAGTAGTTCTAAGTTCTAGGGGACTGATGACCTCAGATGTTAAGTCCCATAGTGCTCAGAGTCATTTGAACCATTTTTTGAACTCTGTCCGCGTCAGTCAAACATCCGACTTATGCGCTGCCACGGATGACGTCACAGACAGGCTGCAACTAAACACGTTTTCGGTACAAATAGGAAACAAACTCTCGAAGATTGTACACCATCCTAGATCGTTTAGATTTAGTAATGTTAACAAAACCGTGTGGCAAGTGGTGAGATTGTCTTCCACTTTTGTGGCGAGCTGTAAACTTTGATCAGTGAAAGTCAGGGCGAAAGACCATTCAATGGGATCTTACCGTAGAGGTCACCTCTGTTTATAGTAGACACTTTATTATTATTATTATTAGGAGGAATATTACTATTCGGTGCGTGTGAAATTTTATCATATATAATCAGATAGAACTTAAAGCTTTCATTTATAATCATACTTCCTGATGTCATTGAGTAAATAGAGAGCAGAAAAATTTCTTTCACTGAGTACAAGAAAAATCGGGACTTGCACACTGAAAATTATTGTCAGTGTCGTCGTAACTGCCGTCTGCTTCACGTCTGCTGTGCAGCGAGCTACGTTAATTTAAGTTCAAATGGTTCAAATGGCTCTGAGCACTATGGGACTCAACTGCTGAGGTCATTAGTCCCCTAGAACTTAGAACTAGTTAAACCTAACTAACCTAAGGACATCACAAACATCCATGCCCGAGGCAGGATTCGAACCTGCTACCGTAGCGGTCTTGCGGTTCCAGACTGCAGCGCCTTTAACCGCACGGCCACTTCGGCCGGCTTAATTTAAGTATTAACTGTATTTTACTTACTTGTCACTTCTTCTTCCGTGTGTTTTTGCTTTTAGGAAGCTTTAATTGTCGTGTGCTAGTAATAGTGTTCCATAGATTTCGTGTTCGTTTTGAATACAGTCAGAGAGAGTCCCTTTAGTCAGCCACAGTGCCAGTAGTGCTGGTGTTTGTTTTCAGTCAACAGTAAATTGATTTCTTAGGATGGATAGGATGTGTGACTGCTGTGTACAGACGCAGGAGGAGCTGGCCACTGTTCGCGAACAGCTGAACGTGTTGATGTCCGCGGTCAGCCGTCTTCAGGCTGCTGCCTCGGAGTGTGGCGGCAGTGGGGAGTCTGGCGCGTCGCATGGTACACCCCAGGTGTTACATGCTTCACCCACTGTCCCTGCTGTCGAGACATCTTCGCGGGTACCGGGCGCGGTTGGGTCACCCTCTCCCGAAGGGGAGTGGCGGGTTCAGCGGCGTTCGCGGCGCACGAGGCGGAGGCGGAGGGTCAATGTGGTGGCTGGCCATGTGGCATCGCCCGCTCTGCCTGTGAATGGACATGTGACCGCTCCTTCAGCAAGATCCGAGCAGGCACACGGGGGGAGGGTTTTATTAGTTATTGGGAGCTCCAACGTCAGGCGGGTGATGGATTCCCTTAGGGAAATAGCGGACAGGTCGGGGAAGAAGGCCAGTGTTCACTCTGTCTGCTTGCCGGGGGGTCTCATTCGAGATGTGGAGGAGGCCCTGCCGGCGGCGATAGAGAGCACTGGGTGCACCCGACTGCAAATTGTTGCTCATGTCGGCACCAATGACTCCTGCCGTCTGGGTACAGAGGTCATCCTCAGTTCGTACAGGCGGTTGGCGGAATTGGTGAAGGCGGAAAGCCTCGCTCGCGGGGTGGAATCTGAGCTAACTATTTGTAGTATCGTTCCCAGAACCGATCGCGGTCCTCTGGTTTGGAGCCGAGTAGAAGGCTTATACCACAGGCTCAGACGATTCTGCGGAGATCTTGGGTGCAAATTTCTCGACCTCCGCTATCGGGTGGAGAAATGTAGGGTCCCCCTGAATAGGTCAGGCGTGCACTACAGGCCGGAAGCGGCTACAAGGGTAGCGGAGTACGTGTGGAGTGCACATGTGGGTGTTTTAGGTTAGAGAATTCCATCCCTAGGCCCGACAAGACGCCTCCTGAGACGCGGCAAGGTAGGAGTAGGCAAAATGCAACAGGGAATAACAATATTAATGTGCTAATAGTAAACTGCAGGAGCGTCTATAGAATGGTCCCAGAACTGCTCACATTAATAAACGGTCACAATGCCCATATAGTACTAGGGACAGAAAGTTGGCTGAAACCAGACGTAAACAGTAATGAAATCCTAAACTCAGATGTGAATGTATACCGCAGAGAGCGGCCGGACAGCGAAGGGGGAGGCGTGTTTATAGCGATAAGAAGTGCAATAGTATCGAAGGAAATTGACGGAGATCCGAAATGTGAAATAATTTGGGTGAAGGTCACGGTTAATGCAGGCTTAGACATGGTAATTGGATGTGTCTATAGGCCCCCTGGCTCAGCAGCTGTTGTGGCTGAGCACCTGAAGGACAATTTGGAAAATATTTCGAGTAGATCTCCCCACCAAGTTATAGTTCTGGGTGGAGATTTTAATTTGCCGGATATAGACTGGGAGACTTAAACGTTCATAACGGGTGGCAGGGACAAAGAATCTAGGGAAATTTTTTTAAGTGCTTTATCCGAAAACTATCTTGAGCAGTTAAACACAGAACCGACTCGTGGCGATAACATATTAGACCTTCTGGTGACAAACAGACCCGAACTATTTGAAACAGTTACTGCATCGATGATTTCAGCCGTAAATAGAAATATTAAAAAAGGTAGGAAGATTTTTCTGTTTAACAAAAGTGACAAAAAGCAGATTACAGAGTACCTGACGGCTCAACACAAAACTTCTCAAGTACAGATAGTGTTGAGGATCAGTGGACAAAGTTCCAAACCATTGTACAATATGCGTTAGATGAGTATGTGCCAAGCAAGGTCGTAAGAGATGGAAAAAGCCACCATGGTACAACAACCGAGTTAGAAAACTGCTGCGGAAGCAAAGGGAATTTCACAGCAAACATAAACATAGCCAAAGCCTTGCAGGCAAACAAAAATTACGAGAAGCGAAATATAGTGTGAGGAGGGCTGTGCGAGAGGCGTTCAATGAATTCGAAACTAAAGCTCTATGTACTGACTTGGCAGAAAATCCTAAGAAATTTTGGTCTTATGTTAAAGCGGTAGGTGGATCAAAACAAAATGTCCAGACACTATGTGACCAAAATGGTACTGAAACAGAAGATGACAGACTAAAGGCCGAAATACTAAATGTCTTTTTCCAAAGCTGTTTCACAGAGGAAGACTGCACTGTAGTTCCTTCTCTAGATTGTCGCGCAGATGACAAAATGATTGATATCGAAATAGACGACAGAGGGATAGAGAAACAATTAAAATCGCTCAAAAGAGGAAAGGCCGCTGGACCTGATGGGATACCAGTTCGATTTTACACTGAGTACGCGAAGGAACTTGCCCCCCTTCTTGCAGCGGTGTACCGTAGGTCTCTAGAAGACCGTAGCGTTCCAAAGGATTGGAAAAGGGCACAGGTCATCCCCGTCTTCAAGAAGGGACGTCGAACAGATGTGCAGAACTATAGACCTATATCTCTAACGTCGAACAGTTGTAGAATTTTAGGACACTTATTATGTTCGAGTATAATGACTTTTCTGGAGACTAGAAATCTACTCTGTAGGAATCAGCATGGGTTTCGAAAAAGCCGGTCGTGTGAAACCCAGCTCACGCTATTCGCCCACGAGACTCAGAGGGCCATAGACACGGGTTCACAGGTAGATGCCGTGTTTCTTGACTTCCGCAAGGCGTTCGATACAGTTCCCCACAGTCGTTTAATGAACAAAGTAAGAGCATATGGACTGTCAGACCAATTGTGTGATTGGATTGAAGAGTTCCTAGGTAACAGAACGCAGCATGTCATTCGCAATGGAGAGAAGTCTTCCGAAGTAAGAGTGATTTCAGATGTGCCGCAGGGGAGTGTCATAGGACCGTTGCTATTCACAATATACATAAATGACCTTGTGGATGACATCGGAAGTTCACTGAGGCTTTTTGCAGATGATGCTGTGGTGTATCGAGAGGTTGTAACTATGGAGAATTGTAGTGGAATGCAGGAGGATCTGCAGCGAATTGACGCATGGTGCAGGGAATGGCAATTCAATCTCAATGCAGACAAATGTAATGTGCTGCGAATACATAGAGAGATAGATCCCTTATCATTTAGCTACAAAATAGCAGGTCAGCAACTGAAAGCAGTTAATTCCATAAATTATCTGGCAATACGCATTGGGTGTGATTTAAAATGGAATGATCATATAAAGTTGATCGTTGATAAAGCAGATGCCAGACTGAGATTCATTGGAAGAATCCTAAGGAAATGCAATCCGAAAACAAAGGAAGTAGGTTACAGTACGCTTGTTCGTCCACTGCTTGAATACTGGTCAGCAGCTGGGTTGATAGAAGAGATAGAGAAGATCCAACGGAGAGCAGCGTGCTTCGTTACAGGATCATTTAGTAATTGCGAAAGCATTACGGAGATGATAGATAAACTCCAGGGGAAGACTCTGCAGGAGAGACGCTCAGTAGCTCGGTACGGGCTTTTGTTAAAGTTTCGAGAACATACCTTCACCGAAGAGTCAAGCAGTATATTGCTCCCTCCTACGTATATCTCGCGAAGAGACCATGAGGATGAAATCAGAGAGATTAGAGCCCACACAGAAGCATACCGACAATCTTTCTTTCCACGAACAATACGAGACTGGAATAGAAGGGAGAACCGGTAGAGGTACTCAAGGTACCCTCCACCACACACCGTCGGGTGGCTTGCGCTGTATGGATGTAGATGTAGATGTAGTAGATGTAGATATGTTCTCCATCGCTTTCTTGCTAACCGCAAAATTAGTTTTCAGGCTCTCGTAAGAGACGGCGAACAAAATAATATTCTTAATCCAGAATTCAACCCTCCGCCCCACACATGGTTCATTGGCCTAGAAACTGAACAGTGAATGTGATCGGTACAAAACAGCGAACTCGGTAGACACTAACAGGTTACCGAAGTGAAATATGCAGAAACTAGGGCAATATAATTGCTAAGATATGCTCGCGAGTGTGGAAACTAAACTGAAAATGTTAGGCACATTAATCTTGATCGTGACAGAAGGAGGGAACAAGACGGCACTGGATCCGGCTACCACCGGCCCCCAGGTTAGAAGAAGACGGTACGTCATCACGGAGCTGCTTGGACCAGCGAGCTACCTACCAGGTATTGCGCGAGCCATCTGACCGCAGCTGCTGCTGTTGCTGCCCGCATTTACGTTACGATGAGTCGCATCACGTTTGCTGGTAGATCCCGCCGGCATCGTTCATCGAGATCAAGCAGTTAAGTCAAAAGTGCTTAAAGTATTTGTAAGTTTGTGATAATAGGTTATTAAGAATGGAAAATACTGCTAATAATTATGTGAAAATTAAGACGGAACCAGTGTGTGATGATGAATCCTCTGAATCTGAAATTCGAGTTAACAAGCACGGTCCTGTCAAAGTCATAACTCCAAAATCGGAATGTGGTTTATGAAAATGTTTCTGTAAAGTTAGAACCATTTTCCGAGGACGATGTAATTGAAGTTGAGGTCAAAAAGGAAAAGGTAGAATTAGCAGAGCAGAGTTATCAGCTAATGAACTTGAGTTCAATATGTCTAAAATTCAGCCAAATCAGGGAATGATAAAAATTCCTTTAAAACAAATGCAAAGCAGCAATGTAGAGGCACCAAACTGGATGCAATTACTATTTTCTAAACTTGAATCGCATCATAAAGAACTGAACAGTACGACTGTATCTGATAGTAAAGAACCATAGGACAGTAATAAAGAATAAGAATAATAATAAAGAATAAGATTGAACCTAGTTGTAAAGAAATGAACAATACATTGGAATCCAGTAGCAAACACTTAATAAGACTGAGTCTAGTAATGAAACATTAAAGGAAGTAATGACCTCAAAATTGAATAGTTTAAATTATAAAATTTATGCTAACCACAATGACCTGCAAATCAAAGTAGGGCTACAACTAAATAAACTGCATAGTACATTGAAAACCGAAATTGGCAAAGTTCCCAAAGCATTTAAAAATTCAGATGAACGTACGGAAGGGAGGTTGTCAGAAAGAATAGACAATGAATTCAAACTTCGCTCTAATCGATTTGAAGGAGTGAGTACTAGAGTAAATGCTTGTCTAGAAGATATTAAGAAAATAAAATATTAATCTGAGAAATTTTGTGAAGATATTGATAAAAGATTTTCTGACGGGGTGGAAGCAGTAGAATTACAAGTAGAAAAACTAAAACTAGTGTTACTAATAAAAAAATGAGTAAACTCTCTTAGTTCTTGTACTACTATACTATACCGCATGTTCCTTGAGTTGACGCCGCTTTCATAGGATGTAGTTAGTTTTTACCATTTTGAAGCACACAAACAAATTCACCCATCAGAGTTCCGGAATGATTTTGGGGATGTTTTGTCTAACGCTTGGTGGCAACAAGAGAAAATTTCTTTCATAAGAAAAAGAAGATGCTATGCGGTGGTCAGTTGCTGTAATGATTACATGAAAAACTCTTTCTGAATTAGAAACTGCATTTCTTAGCGATTATTGGTCACGCAACGAACAAAATTATGTCTTGAGAAAGGTTTACTCCAGGACGTGAGTTAGTAAAAGTTCTAATGAAAGTGGGTTTCTCAGCTGTCCCATCTGACAGAAAAGATGAAACCGGAAATGATTATCATAGCACTTGAAGGTAAACGGCATTCGTATTAGCAGAAGAGAATCATTTCCACACCTAGGGATAGTGTGGATAGATTCATTGAATATTTAGAGGGAGTAGAAAGAGTTGCACCATTGAGGAGCAGGTGCAAAATAATAACAAGTCTTCTAACAGCCACGTAATCAACAGAAATAATGACAGTGGGAACGTGAATGTTAGAAGTATGGAGGTTCAGAATACAAAATCTAACTATCGTAGTCAAGGCCGTGGTAGAGGAAGAGGGGATAGACAACCACCACGCTTTCGCAACTATAATTTTGACGAAAGCAGAAATGTAAATAATGGGCCGTTGAGACAAGATGGAGAGCATAACGCTACCCTATCTGATTCGGTATCAAATGAACACAACAGGCCGCATGTGGGAAACTAGGCCCCGTCCATGAGGAAACTGGCGCTCACAAAGCGGAAACTGTAACACAGCCTCTAGCAAAAATTAAGACCACAGTCAATCAGTACACGCTAACCGATAACAGGGATGATGACATAGGAAATGACAGTACCGGTGATGAACTAAACAATTCGCACAATATAGTTGGCTGTATTTTGGACGCTTTAGAAAATTGGGACAAGGAGGAGAAAGAAAACGCTGTAGGTAATAGGGAGGAAGAAATTAACGAGTCTGAACCCCCTCCCCCCCCTCCCCAATGAACCATGGATCTTGCCGTTGGTGGGGAGGCTTTCGTGCCTCAGCGATACAGATAGCCGTACCGTAGGTGCAACCAATAATGGAGGGGTATCTGTTGAGAGGCCAGACAAACGTGTGGTTCCTGAAGAGGGGCAGCAGCCTTTTCAGTAGTTTCAGGGGCAACGGTCTGGATGATTGACTGATCTGGCCTTGTAACACTAACCAAAACGGCCTTGCTGTGCTGGTACTGCGAACGGTTGAAAGCAAGGGGAAACTACAGCCGTAATTTTTCCCGAGGGCATGCAGCTTTACTGTATGGTTAATGATGATGGCGTCCTCTTGGGTAAAATATTCCGGAGGTAAAATAGTCCTCATTCGGATCTCCGGGCGGGGACTACTCAAGAGGACGTCGTTATCAGGAGAAAGAAAACTGGCGTTCTACGGATCGGAGCGTGGAATGTGAGATACCTTAATCGGGCAGGTGGGTTGGAAAATTTAAAAAGGGAAATGGATAGGTTAGAGTCATATATAGTGGGAATTACTAAAGTTCGCTGGCAGGAGGAACAAGACTTCTGGTCAGGTGAATACAGGGTTATAAATACAAAATCAAATAGGGGTAATGCAGGAGTAGGTATAATCATGAATAAAAAAATAGGAATGCGAATAAGCTACTACAAACAGCATAGTAAACGCATTATTGTGGCCAAGAGATACACGAAGCCCACGCCTACTACAGTACTACAAGTTTATATGCCAACTAGCTCTGCAGATGACGAAGAAATTGAAGAAATGTGTGATGAAATAAAAGAAATTGTTCAGCTAGTGAAGGGAGACCAAAATTTAATAGACATGGGTGACTGTAATTCGGTTGTAGGGAAAGGGAGAGAAGGAAACGTAGTAGGTGAATATGGATTGGGAGTAAGAAATGAAAGAGGAAGCCGCCTGGTAGAATTTTGCACAGAGCACAACTTAATCATGGCCAACACTTGGTTCAAGAGTCATAAAAGGAGGTTGTATACATGAAAGAAGTCTGGAGATACTAGAAGGTTTCAGATAGATTATATAATGGTAAGACAGAGATTTAGGAACCAGGTTTTAAATTGTAAGACATTTTCAGGGGCAGATGTGGATACTGACCACAATCTATTGGTTATGAACTGTGGATTAAAACTGAGGAAACTGCAAAAAGCTGGGAATGTAAGGAGATGGGATCTGGATAAACTGACTAAACCAAAGGTTGTACAGAGTTTTAGGGAGAGCATAAGGGAATAATTGACAGGAATGGGGGGAAAGAAATACAGTAGAAGAAGGGTGGGTAGCTTTGAGGGATGAAGTAGTGAAGGCAGCAGAGGGTCTATACAAAGGCGATGTACTTCAGGACAACATTATGGAAATGGAAGAGGATGTAGATGAAGATGAAATGGAAGATATGATACTGCGTGAAGAGTTTGACAGAGCACTGAAAGACCTGAGTTCCATTAGAACTTGGGAGAGCCAGTCCTGACAAAACTCTACCATCTGGTGAGCAAGATGTATGAGACAGCCGAAATACCCTCAGACTTCAAGAAGAATATAATAATTCCAATCCCAAAATAAGCAGCTGTTGACAGATGTGAAAATTACCGAACTATCAGTTTAATAAGTCACGGCTGCAAAATACTAACGCGAATTCTTTACAGACGAATGGAAAAACTAGTAGAAGCCGACCTCGGGGAAGATCAGTTTGGATTCCGTAGAAATATTGGAACACGTGAGGCATTACTGACCCTACGACTTATCTTAGAAGCTAGATTAAGGAAAGACAAACCTACGTTTCTAGCATTTGTAGACTTAGAGAAAGCTTTTGCCAGTGTTGACTGGGATACTCTCTTTCAAATTCTGAAGGTAGCAGGGGTAAAATACAGGGAGCGAAAGGCTATTTACAATTTGTATAGAAACCAAATGGCAGTTACAAGAGTTGAGGGGCATGAATGGGAAGCTGTGGTTGGGAAAGGAGTATAACAGGGTTGTAGCCTCTCCCCGATGTTATTTGTTCTGTATATTGAGCAGGCAGTAAAGGAAACAAAAGAAAAATTCGGAGTAGGTATTAAAGTCCATGGAGAAGAAATAAAAACATTGAGGTTCGCCGATGACATTGTAATTCTGTCAGAGGCAGCAAAGGACTTGGAAGAGCAGTTGAACGGAATGGATAGTGTCTTGAAAGGAGGATATAAGATGAACATCAACAAAAGCAAAACGAGAATAATGGAATGTAGTCGAATTAGGTCGGGTCATGCTGAGGGAATTAAATTAGGAAATGAGACACTTAAAGTAGTAACGGAGTTTTTCTATTTCGGGAGCAAAATAACTGATGGTGGTCGAAGTAGAGAGGATATAAAATGTAGACTGGCAATGGCAAGGAAAGCGTTTCTGAAGAAGAGAAATTTGTTAACATCGAGTATAGATTTAATTGTCTGGAAGTTGTTAGTTAAAGTATTTGTATGGAATGTAGCCATGTATGGAAGTGAAACGTGGATGATAAATAGTTTGGACAAGAAGAGAATAGAAGCTTCCGAAATGTGGTGCTACAGAAGAATGCTGAAGATTAGATGGGTAGATCACATAACTAATGAGGAGGTATTGAATAGGATTGGGGAGAATAAAAGTTTGTGGCACAACTTGACTAGAAAAGGGATCGATTGGTAGGACATTTTCTGAGGCATCAAGGGATCACCAATTTAATATTGGAGGGCAGCGTGGAGGGTAAAAATCGTAGAGGGAGACCAAGAGATGAATACGCCAAGCAGATTAAGAGGGATGTAGGTTGCAGTAGGTACTGGGAGATGAAGAAGCTTGCACAGGATAGAGTAGCATGGAGAGCTGCATCAAACCAGTCTCAGGACTGAAGACCACAACAACAACAACAACAACCAGACAAGGATTCAAAAATGGTTTAAATGGCTCTAAGCACTACGAGACTTAACATATGAGGTCATCAGTCCCCAAGGCGTAGAACTACTTAAACCTAACTAACGTAAGGACACCACACATACCCATGTCCGAGGCAGGATTTGACCCTGCGACCGTAGCAGCCACGTGGTTCCGGACTGAAGCGCCTACAACCACTCGACCACAGCGGCCGGCCCAGACAAAGACGAAAGTGAAATAAAGGCTTACATCTTCGACGATAATGGCAATCTAAAAGCTAAAGTCTGGCTAGAAGAGATAGACTCGGTTGTGAAAGGTTTTGAAGAGAAGGATTTCATGGATGAAGGGGGTAGCAATAATAATGAGGTCAATGAATGCATTAGCTGTATTTACTTGCCACAAACTGTAAAAGTATTATGGCTAGCAATGTTGCGCAGGGACGCAGTTGCTCAGAGATACAGAGTAGTTTAGCTGATGTGCAGCAAACGAAAAAAGAGGAAGTCGTCAAGTGCTGTGATTTACAGTTGGTTTAGAATTGGTGGACTGATTGGAAAAGGCAACTGAGAATGTAGAGATTGATGACACCGTGAATCTAAGTGTGAACGTACTTGCAACTGCACATAATTGGTTTAGCTAGAAGACGCTTGAAAAGCATTTATTAGAAAACTTTAATGAGGAACCTGTTCAGACTTAAATAACTCATCCTACTATAAAAGACAGAAATATCCGAATGTTGTCTTCTTGATAGTGCCAGCGAAGCAAGTGCTGTGTGCCAAGCCCTCTTTGATTCTATTCCTAATAAGAATGAAAGGAAGAAGTTTAAAGTTAATAGATGCTACTGGAAAAACAGCTAGACCAGTGCAGCACAAGGCTTTGATACCGGTTGCTAAAGGTAACAAAACAATTGATCAAAGAGAGACTAATAACTCCTTGTTAGAGTAGTGAGGAGTAACATATATTTGCAGGCAGATACTTAATTCGGTCAGAAAGTCCTAGATGCTAATACGGAGGAGAACTATATCCCAAAAGAGATAGAGCCTAACTTAGGCCAGCAAATCAAATTTATGATAAAAAGGCTTTGAACAGAGAAAGCAGGCATGACGCTAAAACTTCCCATGTTTGTTTCAGCATTGGTGAATTAGTATTAGTCAAAAGTAAAGAAAAATCTAAGAAAATTTCGGAGGAAACAAATTAGTTTATGAATGTTTATCAAGGACCATTCGAGATAATAAATGAGCCTCATCAAAAGCTTACCGTCTGGAATGTCCGAAAAGTAGGAAAGAACGAGGTCTACGAAACACTGTAGATCTAAAGAAATTCGAAAGAGTAGCTAGTTTCTGTAGGCAGTCTGCCACTCTTCGGCAGATACACACGGTTTGGCGCACTGTGCGGTCCCAGCTGGATGAAACTTTATTTTCCTTTGAAGTTTCACTCCCTTCTTCTGTTCTATCTGTACTTGTTTCTGATGGGAATCTGCCATTCTTTGGCAGATACACAGTTTGGCGTACTGTCCGGCCCCAGCTGGATAAAACTTCATTTCCTTTCAAATTCCATTTCTTCTTCTGTCCCATCATAGTAAGTAAGGAATATATGTCTTCAAATTGTATATATGCTATTAGTTTGTAATATCTTCATAGTGAATAAGAATGATTCCCGAAAATGACTACACCCGAATGATGAGATACGAGAGAATATAGAAGGTAGTGTGCAATAGTAAATTCTAACTGTTGAGATAACAATGGGTAACATTTGTAACTTTTGGGCAACAATAAATCACGGCTAAAATAAATAAATAACAAATAAGATCCATAAAAAGATTTAATAACTACGAAATACGGAACATGTTGCGTTAAGAGAAGTTAATGAAGGTGTAAATTTCTTAAATCTGGAACAGTAGACTCTGCATAAATTTATAATTTTCATTTGGGAGTAAGGTTGTCTGAAAATAAGGGAGAGTAATAAAATGGTGCCACTAGAGGCAAGCCAAAGCGTTTTGATATTAATTAAAAGAGATGTGTGGAAGTGGTGTGGGAGTGTGCTGAGGCCTTGTCAGCGAGTTGTGACATCATAGCCATAGGTCAATGCTACTGATGCACCCAGATATTCTGCGATGACCCAGTACGGCTACCACCTCAGCTTCTTGAATACAGCCAACAGTGCCCTCTGGTGGAGGCTAACGGCTATGGCCGAAGATGCCAGTCGTTATCAAGCCTAGGTCCTGGTCACCCACCACTGATCGACCAAGACTCGCAGTGGTTAGACACTGGACTCGTATTCAGGAGGACGACGGTTCAATCCCGCGTCCGGCCATCCTGATTTAGGTTTTCCGTGATTTCCCTAAATCGCTCCAGGCAAATGCCGGGATGGTTCCTCTGAAAGGGCACGGTCGACTTCCTTCCCCATCCTTCCCTAATTCGATGAGACCGATGACCAAGCTGTCTGGTCTCCTTCCCCAAACAACCAACCAGCCAACGACCAAGACTGCAGCAGATGCACATATGTCGGCAAAGACGCTAGGCATACGCCTCGCGTCTGGTCGGTGCAAAGATTGCATCCTGCAGACCATCCATGATGATCCAGAAGCGGAGGAGGGCTGGCTGTTCATCAAGCTACACATTCTATTATTAACAGTAATACGCCTCTTGTTTGGCAACGTTTCAGGTCGAAACTGACTGCAATATTTCGCTTCTTATTCTGATTAAGGTTGACTGATTATATCACTACTTTTTGAATGCAACCCAAATGTTATAGTAACTACAGCCCTTTTATTCTGCTCATTGTAGAACTTCATGATTTCATTCATGACCCATTAGGCAGCAGTGGCATACTATCGCTGTGGTAAGCATCAGGTTCGCTGCCTTTCGCTGCTGGAGTCAGCTGGCAAATAGAAGGCTGACCATCATCGGTCAGCATGTACTTGTTTCACTGACACTCCGTACTCTGTCATTTTGTATTGTTCTATCAACGCGGACTGATTGACAGCATGACAAAATGTGTTCTTGAGTTCCGAAATCCTGCTTATACACTCCTGGAAATGGAAAAAAGAACACATTGACACCGGTGTGTCAGACCCACCATACTTGCTCCGGACACTGCGAGAGGGCTGTACAAGCAATGATCACACGCACGGCACAGCGGACACACCAGGAACCGCGGTGTTGGCCGTCGAATGGCGCTAGCTGCGCAGCATTTGTGCACCGCCGCCGTCAGTGTCAGCCAGTTTACCGTGGCATACGGAGCTCCATCGCAGTCTTTAACACTGGTAGCATGCCGCGACAGCGTGGACGTGAACCGTATGTGCAGTTGACGGACTTTGAGCGAGGGCGTATAGTGGGCATGCGGGAGGCTGGTTGGACGTACCACCGAATTGTTCAACACGTGGGGCGTGAGGTCTCCACAGTACATTGATGTTGTCGCCAGTGGTCGGCGGAAGGTGCACGTGCCCGTCGACCTGGGACCGGACCGCAGCGAAGCACGGATGCACGCCAAGACCGTAGGATCCTACGCAGTGCCGTAGGGGACCGCACCGCCACTTCCCAGCAAATTAGGGACACTGTTGCTCCTGGGGTATCGGCGAGGACCATTCACAACAGTCTCCATGAAGCTGGGCTACGGTCCCGCACACCGTTAGGCCGTCTTCCGCTCACGCCCCAACATCATGCAGCCCGCCTCCAGTGGTGTCGCGACAGGCGTGAATGGAGGGACGAATGGAGACGTGTCGTCTTCAGCAATGAGAGTCGCTTCTGCCTTGGTGCCAATGATGGTTGTATGCGTGTTTGGCGCCGTGCAGGTGAGCCCCACAATCAGGAGTGCATACGACCGAGGCACACAGGGCCAACACCCGGCATCATGGTGTGGGGAGCGATCTCCTACACTGGCCGTACACCACTGGTGATCGTCGAGGGGACACTGAATAGTGCACGGTACATCCAAACCGTCATCGAACCCATCGTTCTACCACTCCTAGACCGGCAAGGGAACTTGCTGTTCCAACAGGACAATGCACGTCCGCATGTATCCCGTGCCACCCAACGTGCTCTAGAAGGTGTAAGTCAACTACCCTGGCCAGCAAGATCTCCGGATCTGTCCCCCATTGAGCATGTTTGGGACTGGATGAAGCGTCGTCTCACGCGGTCTGCACGTCCAGCACGAACGCTGGTCCAACTGAGGCGCCAGGTGGAAATGGCATGGCAAGCCGTTCCACAGGACTACATCCAGCATCTCTACGATCGTCTCCATGGGAGAATAGCAGCCTGCATTGCTGCGAAAGGTGGATATACACTGTACTAGTGCCGACATTGTGCATGCTCTGTTGCCTGTGTCTATGTGCCTGTGGTTCTGTCAGTGTGATCATGTGATGTATCTGACCCCAGGAATGTGTCAATAAAGTTTCCCCTTCCTGGGACAATGAATTCACGGTGTTCTTATTTCAATTTCCAGGAGTGTATTATGGCTCGAGCCTGTTCCTATGATGTAGCGACTCTAGATGTCTGAGCGCATTTGTCCTCATTTACCATACCCTCCAGCACTCTTTACGTCACTGCGGTAGTTTTAATAATGGTCCTGTGTCGATGGGATCGGGTCATTTCTGCCTACATTTTACTTTATAGTGGCTCTTGGGTGGTGAAGATACGTGGTGTTACCTCAAACATCCTTGTTAAATAGCACAGAAGCGCTTGCATTTCTGCTTGTCCCTCTCTGATGTTTATTGCTTGGGCGCTACGCCTTGTTAACATAATGATGGGTGTATCAGCCCAGCGCCATCCTGGTACATCTTTAAGAATATGAGGCCTTCGTAATTAAATGATTCTGGTGCACAAAAAAATTTTGATTGCAGTCCTTTTTATTGATCCTAATAAGTAATAGAAATGAAATCTTTTGAACACCATGTTAAATTTGAAGTGCATCTCACAAAAAAAACGTTTTATTCTTTACAGTTTACAAAGCAACTTGTAACTTGTAAAAAGCTCTTATATCACAACTAATGTATATTATGTAAATGGTTGGCTAACCGAATATACCTATAATTAAAAGACTGTATACATGAATGTTAAAAAAACAAGCTGCTGTAAGCAAGCTACACTCTCTTATCAATACATACAGAGAAATAATACGTCAAGGAAGCGGAGGTTTCATCTTCTAATTTTTTACTTCTATGTTAGCATTCGATGTACTCTGAATAATGGTATCAAGATTTCCATGTTGTACTATATTTATGGAATAATAACAATAATAATAATAATAATTTTCAATCATAAATATCACACTGAATCTGTTTATTGATTCAATTACTTATCACGCCGTGTCGTTTAAATATTCTATTTTACGTAAGTTGAAGCTAGACATCAGTTTTTAGAAAGTCCCATAAAATGTTTACTACTACCTTCTATGAGAAGTCAACAGCATTTTTTATTGTTAACGAGTCTTCAAATAACTCCCACGCCCGATCCACCGAGGGCATATTACATACATTATATGCGTATCTATGTAACTATCTACTAATATCGTGCGTTTGGATTTGTGGTATGACAGATTCGTTTTAATAAAATCCCATCGGATATTTACTATCACCTTCTATGAGAACTCGAACAGCATTTTTATTGTTAACGAGCCATCAAATAACTCTCACGCCCGATCCACCGAGGGCATATCATGTACATCACATTCGTATCTATGTAAATATCCATCAATATCATATATTCGCATTTGTAGCACGACTTTATCTACGTAAACATATCCACACCCACCGCACATTTCTGTTAATGCAAACAATACTTATTTCTATCTGCGAGTATGGAAAGGTGGCGACGTGGGACTACACGGTCATGTGAAAATGCTGAAGATCCTGAATGGACACACATTACACATAATGTCTATGTTGCATGTTGTAAGTCGATATGACGTCTAACAAGAAAAATAATTAGTGCTTGTAAATTACTACTACGAGAAGAAATGGAAGATTTCATTATAGTGCGAAATAATTCTGGTCATCACAACAAACATACTTCCTCTTCTTCTTTATCGTTGCCTTGTCCCACGTCACGTAGGGTCGGCGTTGCTCTTCTGGATCCTTCTCCTCCACTGTACTCTATCCATTGCCTCCTCCTTCTTCCATCCTTCCTCCCTTAGGTCCCCTGATATACTTCCATCTCATCTTCGGTCTTCCTCTCCTTCTCGCTCCTTCATTCTTTATATCTTCAACTCTGTTTCCGATATGCTCTTCCCCTTTCCTGTGTAAGTGTCCGTACCACCTTAGTCTGCTCTCTTGTATCTTTTTCCCCATGGGTCCCACAGCTCCTCTAACAAATTCATTTCTAATCCTGTCCTTCCTTGTTACCCCACACATCCACCTCAGCATCCCCATTTCCGCCACTTCCATCTTCCTTTCCTGGGCTACTGTGATTGGCCATGTCTCTGCCCCGTATATCATAGCAGGCCTTACCACCGACTTGTACACTTTCCATTTTAACCCAATGCTCACCTTCATGTTACACAAAACTCCACTCATTTTTCTCCAGTTATTCGAACCGCAATTTAGTCGGTGTTGTATCTCGCTTTGGAGTCCTCCGTCCCTCTGTATGTACGACCCCTGGTATTTAAATTTGCAGACCGATTTCAGCTCATCATCTTGGATCTTGCACATCCTTCAGTGCTAAATATTCTGACGTTGTCCTGCTAATTTTCATCCCTCATTCTTCCAGTACCTTCCTCCAGTCCCTAAGCTTTTCCTCAAGTCTGTCGATGCTCTGCTCACAAAGAACCACATCATCCACAAACATCATATTCCACGGCGCTTCCTTCTTCACATCTTTCACCAGCACATCCATAATCAGGTCAAAGAGGTAGGGACTACGCGCAGACCCTTGATGTAACCGTACTTTTACTGGAAACTCCTTTGTCATGTCCACACTACATCTCACCTGTGTCATTGCTCCTCTGTACATTTCCTTCACTAACCTCACATACTTCTGTGGCACGCACTGCTCTCTCATACTTCTCCATATTTCGTCCCTTGGGACTCTGTCATATGCTTTCTCCAAATCAGTGAAAGCCATATGTAGATCGGCTTGTAGCTCCCCGTGTCTCTCCACTATCCACACGTATTGCATCAGTCGTTCCTCTTCCAGGCATGAACCCAAACTGTTCTTCACAGACCACAGTCTCCTTGCGTAATCTTGCTTCTATAGCTCTTTCCCAAATTTTCATTGTGTGTGCCGTCAGTATATTACCTCTATAGTTACTGCAGTCCTGCACATCACCTTTCCCCTTAAATATTGGGATCAGTGCACTAGTTCTCCCCTCGTCTGGCATTTCCTCCTGTCGCCAAATCTTCTTCATTAAATCCCAAAGGAGCTCAATTTCCTTTTTACGGAGACACTCATAACCTCAACGGGGATCTGCTCGGGGCCAACTGCCTTCACATTTTTCATCTTATCAACTGCCCATTCGACTTCATCTCTACTTTTATCCATCGTTAATCCTTCGTTTGCCCCTCCTTCCTCAGTTTTCACTCTTACATTTTCCTCATTCAGCAATTTTTCAAAATAATTCAACCACCTTTGGATTATTTTTCCATGGTCATGCAGAATTATTCCTGTTTCATCTTTCATTTGTTTTATTGTTATTAAATCCTTAGAAGCTTTATCTCTTGATTTGCCTGTCCGTATCAGTTGTCTCATATCCTGATTTTTCTGTAGTTGTTCGTATGCCTCCCTTACTGATTCAGCTTTAGCCTTAGCCACCGCTCGTTTTGCCTCCTTCTTTGCACTTTTGTATGCTTGCCCATCCTCAGCAGTTCCGGACATATCCCACTTCCTGTTAGCGTCTTTCTTTTCCGTCACAACCTTCTGCACCTCTTCATTCCACCACCATGCTTGCTTATCTTTTGGCACCACTCTCCCAGAAATTAACCCAAACACTTCCTCTCCGGTCTTCCTTATAACGGCACTATTTATTTTCCACCACTCCTGCACACTCCCTGCCAATTTTACCTTTCAAAGTACTTTTTCACTAAACTCCTCTCTCAAATTTTTATCCTTCAATCTCCACCACTTAATTTTCCTTTCACATTGATTTATGTGCCTCTGTCTTTTACATACTTTCATCTCACAATCCGCTATAATCAACTTATGTTGTGTTGCTAGTCCTTCACCGTATATGACCTTAGTACACTCCTGGAAGTGGAAAAAAGAACACATTGACACCGGTGTGTCAGACCCACCATACTTGCTCCGGACACTGCGAGAGGGCTGTACAAGCAATGATCACACGCACGGCACAGCGGACACACCAGGAACCGCGGTGTTGGCCGTCGAATGGCGCTAGCTGCGCAGCATTTGTGCACCGCCGCCGTCAGTGTCAGCCAGTTTGCCGTGGCATACGGAGCTCCATCGCAGTCTTTAACACTGGTAGCATGCCGCGACAGCGTGGACGTGAACCGTATGTGCAGTTGACGGACTTTGAGCGAGGGCGTATAGTGGGCATGCGGGAGGCCGGGTGGACGTACCGCCGAATTGCTCAACACGTGGGGCGTGAGGTCTCCACAGTACATCGATGTTGTCGCCAGTGGTCGGCGGAAGGTGCACGTGCCCGTCGACCTGGGACCGGACCGCAGCGACGCACGGATGCACGCCAAGACCGTAGGACCCTACGCAGTGCCGTAGGGGACCGCACCTCCGCTTCCCAGCAAATTAGGGACACTGTTGCTCCTGGGGTATCGGCGAGGACCATTCGCAACCGTTTCCATGAAGCTGGGCTACGGTCCCGCACACCGTTAGGCCGTCTTCCGCTCACGCCCCAACATCGTGCAGCCCGCCTCCAGTGGTGTCACGACAGGCGTGAATGGAGGGACGAATGGAGACGTGTCGTCTTCAGCGATGAGAGTCGCTTCTGCCTTGGTGCCAATGATGGTCGTATGCGTGTTTGGCGCCGTGCAGGTGAGCGCCACAATCAGGACTGCATACGACCGAGGCACACAGGGCCAACACCCGGCATCATGGTGTGGGGAGCGATCTCCTACACTGGCCGTACACCACTGGTGATCGTCGAGGGGACACTGAATAGTGCACGGTACATCCAAACCGTCATCGAACCCATCGTTCTACCATTCCTAGATCGGCAAGGGAACTTGCTGTTCCAACAGGACAATGCACGTCCGCATGTATCCCGTGCCACCCAACGTGCTCTAGAAGGTGTAAGTCAACTACCCTGGCCAGCAAGATCTCCGGATCTGTCCCCCATTGAGCATGTTTGGGACTGGATGAAGCGTCGTCTCACGCGGTCTGCACGTCCAGCACGAACGCTGGTCCAACTGAGGCGCCAGGTGGAAATGAATGGCATGGCAAGCCGTTCCACAGGACTACATCCAGCATCTCTACGATCGTCTCCATGGGAGAATAGCAGCCTGCATTGCTGCGAAAGGTGGATATACACTGTACTAGTGCCGACATTGTGCATGTACTGTTGCCTCTGTCTATGTGCCTGTGGTTCTGTCAGTGTGATCATGTGATGTATCTGACCCCAGGAATGTGTCAATAAAGTTTCCCCTTCCTGGGACAATGAATTCACGGTGTTCTTGTTTTAATTTCCAGGAGTGTATTTCGCAGCTCCCCACTATTTTTCCTTCTACATAATATGTAATCAATTTGGATTTTATTTTCGCCACTCCTGTACGTTATTACTTTTCCTCTTTTTCTTTCGAAGTAGGTGTTCGTAATCACTAAGTCAAATGCCACTGGAAACTCCACTATCTTTTTTCCTTCCTCGTTTCTCTCGCCATACCCCCATCCTCCATGCCACCTCTCTTTCCCACCTTTCCTTCCGCCAACATGACCATTTAGATCCCCTCTGACTATCCCTCTTTCATTCTCTGGTATTCCGACCATTACTCCATCCAAATCTCTCCAGAATATTTCATTCTCATCCTCCGAACATCCTGTTTGGGTTGCATAGGTTGTCAGCATTGTTACCATTTCTCCGCCAAACATCATATTAACATACATGGTCCAATCATTTACTCTGCTGACTTCACATACCTCTTCTTGAAGCTCTCTGTGCAAAATAACTCCAACTCCATTTCTTGATTCCGGGCTTGCAATACTATAAAGTATCTTATAGCCTTCACCTTAGATGCCCTTCCACCTTGTCTCTTGCACACACAAAGCCTTTACCTTCCTTCTCTGCATCATGTCTACTACATCTCTTCCCTTTCCCGTCATCGTTCCCACGTTAAGAGTTCCCACTCTGATCTTGAACCCCTTTGGATCCTTCGCAAAACGCCTCCCCCGGAGATCCGAATGGGAGGCTATTACTCCGGAACATTTATCTTGAAAAGCATCCATCATTCCTCTTGTTTTGGCAATGTTTTTACAGCCGGATGCCCTTCCTGCCGCCAACCCCCTTCCCTTGTTAGAGGGGTGGAGGCTTGCTAGCTTTGGTCCGCCCTGGGTATTTTATTTCCCCAGTACCCACTATATCTGGTGAGCGTTCCTCTATCCGCCACCCGGGGAGGCGCCCTATGTGAGACTAGCAACTCATCACAACAAACATACCTGCACATCAAATTCTGTCAAATGTTACGAAGCTTGAGTTTCCGCGGGGGACGTATCATACATATCCCGTCATTAACTTTTGATTTGCTATTTTAAGAATTTTCATTACAACAGATGTCGTGGCGTTTAGATGGCCGCTATTGAGTTCCACGTAGTTGAAACGTCGAATCCATGTTGTCTTGTAATGCCTCTTCTCGAAAGTTCAGAAATAACTTCAGTGTTGCTAACTGCATTCCTCATATGCACGCAAAAGCAAGTGATCAAAAGTATCCGGACACCTAGCTGAAAGTTACTTACAAGTTCACGGCGCCCTCCATAGATAATGCTGGAATTCAGTATGGTGTTGGCCCACGCCTTAGCTATGATGACAGTTTCCGCTCAGGTGCTGGAAGGTTACTTGGGAACTGGCAGTCCGTTCTTCAAGGAGTGCTGCACTGAGGAGAGGTATCGATGTCATTAGGTGTGAACTGGCACTACGTCGGTGTTCCAAAACCTCCCAGAGGTGTTGTATAGGATTCGGGTCACGACTCTGTGTCGGCCAGTCCATTACAGGTATGTTAACGTCGTGTAACTACTCCGCCACAGGCCGTGCTTTAGGAACAGGTGCTCGATCGTGTTGAAAGATGCATCCCCGTTGCTCTTCAACAGTGGGAAGCAAGAAAGTGCTTAAAATATAAATGTAGCCTGTGCTGCGATAGTGCCACGCCAAACAATAAGGGGTGCAAGTCCCCTCCATGAAAAACGCGACCACACCATAATACCACCGCCTCCGAATTTTGCTGTTGGCACTACACACGCCGGTAGATGACGTTCACTGGGCATTCGCCACACCATCACCCATCCATCGGATCGCCACATTGTGTACCGTGATTCGTCACTCCACACAACGTTTCTCCGCTGTTCAATCGTCAAATGTTTACGCTCCTTACACCAAGGAGGCGTCGTTGGCATTTACCGGCGTGATGTGTGGCTTATGAGCAGCCGCTCGACCATGTAATCCAAGTTTTCTCACCTCCCGCCTAACTGTCATAATACTTGCAGTGGATCCTGATGCACTTTGGAATTCCTGTGTGATGTTCTGGATAGATGTGTGCCTATAACACATTACTAACCTCTTCAATTGTCGGCGGTCTCTGTCAGACGAGGTTGGCCTATACGCTTTTGAGCTGTGCGTGTCCCTTCTCGTTTCCACTTCAGTAACACATCGGAAACAGTGAACCTAAGGATGTTTAGGAGTGTAGAAATCTCGTGTAACGTCGTATGAGACGAGTAACCCCCAATCACCTGACCACATTCGAAGTCCTTGAGTTCTTCGGAGCGCCCCATTCTGCTCTCTTACGATGTCTAAATGACTACTGAGGTCGCTGATATGGAAGACCTCGCAGTAGGTGGCAGCACAATGCACCTAATATTGAAAACGTATGTTTTTGGGGGTGTCTGGATACTTTTGCTCACAGAGTGTATATTGTATATAAACTCTATCGACGAACAGTGAAAGAGAATTTTAATAAAGTTGCTAAATGACAACAGGGTTGTGAGAAACGGGGTACATCCGGTGTGACAGTAGGATGGTGACACAGCATAGTTTCCACACTATTTTTCGGCAAGCCCCATCTATATGTGTAATCGTTACAAGCCTACAGAGCGTACTAACTCCCACTGTCTCACGGGCGGCGAGCCTGCCTTTTATCGAGTTAGAGATGTTGCGCCGCATTAGAATCAAATGAAGACAACGCTGGGTCTCACTGTGAAAAAACCAACGCAATTTCCACGTAAATACGTTCCGAAATTACCTCATAAGATGCACATCAAGGTATGCCGGACGTGATACAATAACAGAATGACGTGGGCACGCAAAAACCAGCGTAGACCACAGTAGAAACAAAGCTACAACAGCTCACAACCCGATATCAGAATTTAGTTCGGGGACAAGAGGGTAAGATCAAATCAAGATTGCCCGCATCTCGTGGTCGTGCGGTAGCGTTCTCGCTTCCCACGCCCGGGTTCCCGGGTTCGATTCCCGGCGGGGTCAGGATTTTCTCTGCCTCGTGATGGCTGGGTGTTGTGTGCTGTCCTTAGGTTAGTTAGGTTTAAGTAGTTCTAAGTTCTAGGGGACTTATGACCACAGCAGTTGAGTCCCATAGTGCTCAGAGTCAGTCAAATCAAGATTTGATGGATAATTCCAGGAATTTACGAGTTATTTTTCGTCCTGGTTAAGGACACAAGAGACACAAATTGATGTATCGCTCAATAATGAATTATGGGCAGCTGCCCAAAATGTGAGCCAGGAAGTGGTGGGCAACTACAACGCCTCTAGTGAATTAGTAAGAAACTAATTGATGGAGATAAAGACTGAATTAAAATGCCAATTACAGCCGGGGCTAGAACAAATAGATGCTGAGGTCAACAACAAAATACAAGAAATAGCAGTGGTGAAAGGTGTCATCCACACTCCGTCAACGGTAAGCGTATTTACGGGTGAAGCTTTCGGTAATGTACTAATACATTTATGTGACCGACAGTACGAAGGGGAGAGAGGACTGGTCAGTCCGGGGGGGAGGGGGCGGGATATTATCCGCTATACTATTAGAAGAGAGCATCCTAAAACACAGATAATGTTAGATAATTTTTCCAAAAAATTGTCATAATATCTCATTATTCTCATAGGAGGCCTTGAGGGCGTGTTACCCCAAATGTCGAATGATCAGTAAAAGATTAAATGTGTTAAAGTTTGTTTAGCTTGAGGATTTCCCGACTGACATGTTGTATATATGGTTCTCGGGCGAGACGTCGAATGTCATAGTGAAAACTTGTAACCTCCCCGCAAAATTTTAAAAGTCAATACTAGTGAAATTGTGCCAAATGTTGTCTTCCCACAAAACTGAATAATTAAAATGAGCCAACCGTAACCTCGTTGCAAAATTAAAGAATAATAATGGTCCAAATGTAAACTCCCCACAAACATTAACTAATGAAGATTGCTCATTAAACCCACAACAATATAAATTAAATAATGAAGCATCAACTGAATGTAACATGTGAACAGCAATAATTTAACCTGATAAATCTTATAAGGGCAGCAACACTGACCTTCGGCCCTGTGCAATAATTAAACCTGAACACAAAAACCAAAATTCTTACCTCAGTAAACTGCATCTATATCTGCTCTTATTTATCGGCACAGCTCCGTGCAATGCTGGCCCATGTTTAATTTCGATTCTTGGAGGGAATGCATGGGAAATATGATTTAACTTGAAATGAATCTTTTTGTTTAAAACAATTACTTTAAAAGAAAATTATTATAGGGGCAATTCTTCAACAAATTAATTACAATTAACATATGTTATTAGCTGAGCGCAATGCTGCTTCATTACCTTCAATAACAATATACCTCGTCCTGAATCGTGACCAGAGATGGAAGGAGAGCACGCCGCCGACGCATGCCGACGCCCGCTCAGTACAACCGTCCACTCGCTACAACTACTGCCGACAGAGAGCAACTCGCAACTGACTACTCCCTCTGCCGAGTACACACACACTACTGAACTCTCGCGCGGTCAAGCGCGGACTAGCAACGATAAATAACTCTCTGGTCAGAGATTCTGTCATGCCTCGCCATCGCTGGTAATGAATACATACGCGTTTTATAACCCTCCACTTGGGGGCAAAAAATTTGGCAGCGATGTTGAGTCATTTGGACTTGCCATGTGCAAAAATTTTTTCTTAACTAATTAACTTTACAAACAGAGAATATACAGATGTAGAACATGAAGTAAATATGGTGCACATGCACCGAGTACACAACATATCAGACAATGACAAAAATATATATATACTCCTGGAAATTGAAATAAGAACACCGTGAATTCATTGTCCCAGGAAGGGGAAACTTTATTGACACATTCCTGGGGTCAGATACATCACATGATCACACTGACAGAACCACAGGCACATAGACACAGGCAACAGAGCATGCACAATGTCGGCACTAGTACAGTGTATATCCACCTTTCGCAGCAATGCAGGCTGCTATTCTCCCATGGAGACGATCGTAGCGATGCTGGATGTAGTCCTGTGGAACGGCTTGCCATGCCATTTCCACCTGGCGCCTCAGTTGGACCAGCGTTCGTGCTGGACGTGCAGACCGCGTGAGACGACGCTTCATCCAGTCACAAACATGCTCAATGGGGGACAGATCCGGAGATCTTGCTGGCCAGGGTAGTTGACTTACACCTTCTAGAGCACGTTGGGTGGCACGGGATACATGCGGACGTGCATTGTCCTGTTGGAACAGCAAGTTCCCTGGCCGGTCAAGGAATGGTAGAACGATGGGTTCGATGACGGTTTGGATGTACCGTGCACTGTTCAGTGTCCCCTCGACGATCACCAGTGGTGTACGGCCAGTGTAGGAGATCGCTCCCCACACCATGATGCCGGGTGTTGGCCCTGTGTGCCTCGGTCGTATGCAGTCCTGATTGTGGCGCTCACCTGCACGGCGCCAAACACGCATACGACCATCATTGGCACCAAGGCAGAAGCGACTCTCATCGCTTGTAAGTAGGCTGTTTAGGTTTTTTTATTGATAACGCCACCTCAGTATGAAAATCACCGGCTGTGCCGTGTGCAGTCTGTGGCTGCTTTGCATTGTTGTAATACTCAACCACTGTAGTGTTAGGCAGCTGGCTGTGAACAGCGCGTAGCGCTGGGCAGTTGGAGGTGAGCCGCCAGCAGTGGTGGATGTGGGGAGAGAGATTGCGGAGTTTTGGAAGTTGTCATGAACTGCTCTATATATATATATATATATATATATATATATATATATATATATATATATATATATATATATATATATAAAGGTAAATACATTCTTTGTTCTCTATTAATATCTTTCATTTGCTAACTATTCCTATCAGTAGTTAGTGCCTTCCATAGTTTGAATCTTTTATTTAGCTGGCAGTAGTGGCGCTCGCTGTATTGCAGTAGCTTGAGCAGCGAAGATTTTTGTGAGGTAAGTGATTTGCGAAAGGTATAGTTTAATGTTAGTCAGGGCCATTCTCTTGTAGAGATTATTGAAAGTCAGATTGCGTTGCGCTAACAAAATATTGTGTGTTGAAAGTCAGATCGCGTTGCGCTAAAAAAAATATTGTGTGTCAGGTTAAGCACAGTCGTGTAAAATTGTTCAAAGGGGAAGTTTCATATGTCGACCCTTAGCCGAGGATACCTCACTGGAATCTTCTGATGTTTTCTTGTAGTTTGTGTAATTAGTGTAGATTTTGTTTATTGCTAGCGCGTAATTATAGAGAGAATTTCCTTTGTAGTTGCAGTTTTTCATTGTTGTACAGTAAAACAGTTGTGGCATGCATGTAGATTTGCAGCAAGTATTTCGCAGCTGCGCTTGCAATTAACTAGATACTATTTTCAGTGCTATGTTAATGTGTTCCCCTACTTTTGCTCTTCAAATTGTGCTTTTCTGTGTTATCGTGTGAAATATTGTGACAATAATGGCGTGTGAAAAATGTAACACTAGGCTCCAAACTAAACTGAGAAATAATAGTGACGACGAGCGTAGCTTGCCAGCACCACTGTGTAATGAATTAACAGACATTCAAAGTAGTAATTTGGTAACTGTGCCTAGGGAAATGGAGCGGGCGGCAAACAATGGTGTAGACAGCGAAACAATTAGAGAACAGGGAAGCATTATCGATCGATCGGTCGGCAATAGCTCGGCTCAGGAATCCGAAATGACACGAGACGATCTCACAAATACTGTAGATTCAGGTTTTGGATCCTCACCGTTTTCTCAAATAAGTCAAGACACATTTTCTGCTTGTCAAAATGTGAATGTTGCCGGTGCAAATGCACTGCCGAAAAGCGTAGAGGAACAGATTCCAGACACTAATACATTATTATTGCAATTAATGCAACAAATGGGACAAAATCTTCAAAAGTTAGACACAATGGAACAAAATCTTCAAAAATTAGACACAATTGAGCAAAATCAGAAACAAATGGAACAAACTCTTCAAAAGTTAGACTCCACGGTTGAACAAACACGTGAAGATTTAACTACTGAGTTACATCACATTGAATCGAAATGTCAAAAGGTCTGTAATGATGTAAAAACACAAATTTGTGAACATTTCCAACCTATTTTTTCGCGTCATGAAAATGCACTACAGAATCACGAAGCAGCCATAAAAGAACTGCAAACTACTGTTCATGAAAATCATGAGACCTTGCAAGCTAAATTTGACTCAGTTGCATCTACCGATTCGGTTATGCAACTTGCAGAAACTCAGGAAAACTTAAAGGACACAGTAGATACTCTGAAACTTGGTTCAGAAAAACACACTGAGGAAATAAGTACACTATCGGATAAAGTAGCCGAACTTTCAGATCAGTTCACTAACTTATCTACAAAGGTAGATGATGATCCGAATGACACAAGACCGGTAGTCTTTAACGACACAGAAGAGTGCGAACAAATTAGGAAATTGAAACAAAATCTGAATCAACACCAAAGAGAAATCCGCGAAGTACAAGATCAGCTGACACAGGTAATACAAGAATTACGTATTTCAGAAGACACTCGCGCTCCAACACGGGAAGAGGGACTTAGAAATACAGAAAAGACGCAAAATAATAACACAGGGCATTTCGGAAGTTATGAAAGAAACTGGCAAGGCGCACCGAATTTTGAGATGAAACCGCCGACACGACCTAACAATGACCGATATGCTACTCGCCGACACAATGATTTTTACTATAAGCTGTTAAAAAAAAAAAAAAAAAAAAAAGAAAGGGGGCAGAATAACTTCAGACGCAACAGTTCGGCGCGCAGTTACGATTCCGGGAGAAATTCTCCACCACATGACCGACAAACAAGAAACTATGTAAACTACCGATATAACGACAGACCTGAATTTCATCAGAACTGGCGGGATTATAACAGAGCTGGGCCCTCTCGGCAAGGCGAATTTCTAGAGGTTCGGTCTCCGAATCCCATTAACGACGCGCGCCAACAGACAATGACCCGCACCGCAGGGAACCGCGTGCGCCCGCTGGCTCCGAGAAAAATAACACAGACGCTAACCTTGAGAAAAATTCCAGTATTCTTTACCGACGTATACCACTTGATAATTGCGTTAAAGTTGAAACTCTGCGTACTAGGAAGAGCAAAGGTTTACACCACATTTCACATGTAACACCGTTTATTGAGAGATAATGTGCTTTTTTAACTTGAGATTTTAATGCAACATTTTGGTTTATTTGAAAATACATTCTGGATTTAAAGTGCTTTGTGAGAGATACTAGATGACACAGTGGTTAGTTTATGTGACAGCTACAGGATTTTATCACGACATTACTAATGAGTGACAATTTACAATGTTGCTTTTGCGGTGTATCTGTTTTATATCTGCACAGTTTTTCGGCATTATTCAAGAAATTAAAACATGTTTTAGTAGTAACTTTTGTGGTATAGCAACAATGAGACAGCCTTTTTCGTAGCACAACAATACGTTACAGTACAGTACTTTCCTCATCACGGCAATAAGCGTAATAACTAAGATATCTATACGCAAAGCATTTCACTTTTGTTTATCATGAGGTAAGTACATTGACTTCTGCAGAACTTAGCTTTCGGAAGACGATAACTACGACACTGCCACAGAGATTATGTTGCAACAAGACGCACATTTAGCGCTACAGGACACGTATTTGAGTGATTAATTTTGTACTTAAAACATTTATTTTTTAAGATTTTTGAATTACAAAGAAAGTTTTCCGTGATACATTTCATTCCATTGCTGTAATTTGTAACACCTGAGGGTATAATTACATTAATCCTCAGGGGGGTACACGCTTACTTTGTGTACCATGTGTGTGGCAACCACAAGGAACCCTAGCTAATATGGTATTTGCTTATACAACTTTACACATTGGTACCATATTTCTCCAACACAGTATTACACAGCTATCAGATCATTTAACTGAGAGAGACAAACATTTTTTTTACTACGTCAGTGACAGATGTTTACGTAATTACACAGTTGAATAACTTCATACGTATGAAATTGTATTTTGTCTGTACTTTGTAAACTGTTCATATTTTTTCGGAACCATTGTGATACAATGTGAGCTTTGAATGATGTGTTTGGTATGGAATCATGATTTTAAAGTACGTTTGAGGCAGATGACACTTTTGAAATGAGCAGAGAATTTTTTTTAGGTTTTGAAACTATTGGAGGAAGCTACGACGATTTTGAGATTTGACTGAGGTGTTATGATGTTATTTTTTACGACGACGATGTGTATTATGTTGTTGAGGTATGTTTATGATTAGTAAGCTAATGTTATATGAAGAATTTGATTATGCTATGTATCTAATGATGAAGTATTGAAGAAGCGTCGACGAATTTGTATATGTGTAATAAGGTAAGGAGTAATGAGTAGCGGTTAGGAACTCTGCCTTGTGAAGACGTATGTTGGAAACCGAGAATCGTACTTTTAGAATTATGAAATGTGTGTAAATGCGTGAATGTATCACAATGCCGACGAAAATTTTTTGGACACTGTTATATTCATGGGATTTTGTTTTTACAGGTTTGCAACGCTAATTCTTGACCTGTGAAATATTTTTATTTAAGACTGCCATTGTAGCGGAAACTGCTGTCGTAAATATTTCCGTATGAAAGTTAAGTGACCACCTGCACGTAATACGTCGTGGGCACACAGCTGTGTCAGACACCTGGGCGACAGCCGCCCGAACAAAAAAAAAACCATTAGCCTTCCAGCGGCACAGGTAGAAGAAAAAAGAGGCCATTATAATCGCTATTGACGTTCCTTTGTAGAAAGCATCGCAACATTTCACGGCTATTGTCGTGCTAATTGAGAGAAATGCCATATGGCTAGTGAATGACGTTTCACGCCTTGCTTTGCCCATTTTGTTTAATATCTAGTTTCTAGCTGCACTGCAGCACTGGTTAAAATAAAATTTTATAGATGTACTAATTTAAATATTTTCTGTCTACAGATCTATTAAATAATAATTTTGTAATCCACATTCTAAAAAAAAAAAAAAAAAAAAAAAAAGGAGCACTTGGAAAGGAAAGAACAATAAGAAGGGACTAGTAACAGTAACTGCACACATAATTTTCTTTTCAAGTATATGGTAATATTTTTTTTACAATACGTTGTTGTGGTGCACCACTTTAATTACATAGACATTAAGATGTGATTATACATTTCCCTTATCTGCATTGTTGTCTTTACTGTAATATTTTTCTGCTTGAGCGTTGTCATGTTTAGATATAATTTATTGCTTTTGCTTCTGCTGTTTGCCAGGCATAATGTTACTGAATTTGATTTTGTATTACGCTGTTAAGCCAGTTTTACTAATGATTATTATTTTATTGTTTGCTGCGCATTGCCTCATATTAGTTGTAATGTTGAATTGCTTGGTAATTTAGATTTACTGTAGCTTGCTTTGCCAGTTTGAAATATTTGTCATTGATGTTTATTGTTTTATGTGATGCTGCATTGCCTCGTCCCTTGGTATATATATCTGAGCTCAGTAGATTTAAGTTAGCTTAAGAGGGGGTAGACTATATAAGAAACTAACTATGATGAATTGGAAGAAATGCATTGAGAAGCCGCAAGAAACAGATAGGGCCAAAATGAGTATTGTACAATGAACCATATTTATTTTGAAAGAATTATGGTTGGAATACAGAAAAGAGGTACAGATAGGACTTTTGGAAATAATGAGGAACGAAGGGAGATCTCCAAGAACAAAAAAAGTTTTGTTCGCAAGATACTGCAGTAAAAGAAACCCTGTCCTTTCCTTGTGTTATCCCACTATGTGTTTGTGTTCCCTTGTGTATTTGCGTACTTCCTGTGTTTAGTTGTTTATCTGATAAGACCTATGTTGTAGAATTTTTCTAATACCATGTTATTTACTTTGTAAACATGTTTAAACAGTATTTGTTCTGTTTTGTTTTAATGCTCATGTGGAAGTTGATATTCCAAAAGTTATTCTGATCTTTATGTATGTACTTATGTCATTATTTTTGTAACACTGATGTATTTGTTTATTTCTATTCTTTTGTAAAGCCCCTATTCCTACAAATGTTATCTGTATTATTATGTTTTTAATGATGTATTTTATACCGTTGCTATTGTATTCTTATGTTATAAAATTGTAATTGACACCAGGTCATCAAATTAAGTAACTTGTAAGTTACATTTCACTGCACACGTTTTTGTTGGTCATAATATATGGACAATATGTGACAAGTAGGGACTGTTAGTGTTTGCACGTGTGTTAATAATTCAGCAAGGGACTGGATAACAGCAGTGATATATATATGATGATATAAAGGTAAATACATTCTTTGTTCTCTATTAATATCTGTCATTTGCTAACTATTCCTATCAGTAGTTAGTGCCTTCCATAGTTTGAATCTTTTATTTAGCTGGCAGTAGTGGCGCTCGCTGTATTGCAGTAGCTTGAGCAGCGAAGATTTTTGTGAGGTAAGTGATTTGCGAAAGGTATAGTTTAATGTTAGTCAGGGCCATTCTCTTGTAGAGATTATTGAAAGTCAGATTGCGTTGCGCTAACAAAATATTGTGTGTTGAAAGTCAGATCGCGTTGCGCTAAAAAAAATATTGTGTGTCAGGTTAAGCACAGTCGTGTAAAATTGTTCAAAGGGGACGTTTCACGCTGAAGACGACACGTCTCCATTCGTCCCTCCATTCACGCCTGTCGCGACACCACTGGAGGCGGGCTGCACGATGTTGGGGCGTGAGCGGAAGACGGCCTAACGGTGTGCGGGACCGTAGCCCAGCTTCATGGAGACGGTTGCGAATGGTCCTCGCCGATACCCCAGGAGTAACAGTGTCCCTAATTTGCTGGGAAGTGGCGGTGCGGTCCCCTACGGCACTGCGTAGGATCCTACGTTCTTGGCGTGCATCCGTGCGTCGCTGCGGTCCGGTCCCAGGTCGACGGGCACGTGCACCTTCCGCCGACCACTGGCGACAACATCGACGTACTGTGGAGACCTGACGCCCCACGTGTTGAGCAATTCGGCGGTACGTCCACCCGGCCTCCCGCATGCCCACTATACGCCCTCGCTCAAAGTCCGTCAACTGCACATACGGTTCACGTCCACGCTGTCGCGGCATGCTACCAGTGCTAAAGACTGCGATGGAGCTCCGTATGCCACGGCAAACTGGCTGACACTGACGGCGGCGATGCACAAATGCTGCACAGATAGCGCCATTCGACGGCCAACACCGCGGTTCCTGGTGTGTCCGCTGTGCCGTGCGTGTGATCATTGCTTGTACAGCCCTCTCGCAGTGTCCGGAGCAAGTATGGTGGGTCTGACACACCGGTGTCAATGTGTTCTTTTTTCCATTTCCAGGAGTGTACAATGAGTATAGAACATATCAGCAAATCAAAAAAATGTATATACAAATCATATTGATAAATGACAAAAATGCACACTCACTGAAGTAGTGAACATATCAGGAAATCACAAATGTCTAGGCAACGAGTACAAATCATATTGAGAAATGACAAAAGTGCACACTGACTGAAGTTCAGCACAAAACATGTCAACAAATGGCAGAAGTGCGCACACACTGTAGTTCAGAACATATTAAGTAAAGACAAAATGTATATACAATGAGTACAGAACATATTCACAAATGGCAAAAGTGCACATGCACTGTGGTTCAGAACATATTTGCAAATCACAAAAAATGTATAGGCCATAAATACAAATCATGATAACGAAAATGATTTTTTTTTTGTACCATGTCACAAGAATTAGGATAGGAAAGGGAAGGATTGCATCATGGTTGTAGCACTTTAGGTTGCACGCAGCTGCACTGAAAGTCCATATCTTTCTACAGAAGCACAACACCAAGTGAGACAATCTGAAGCTCTTTTCCTTGAAGTCTTAGTCAGTGTAGCCAAGACACTGAAAACTGGTATCATTATTTGGGACTGGTAAAAAAAATTTTTTTTGTTAGCAATGCATTGCGTTGGGTAATTACAGGGGAAAGAAAAAAATTGCTTTCGGGTTGTTGCTGTAAATGAAAATGTGTAACGTCATTCGTCATGAGTCAGCTGTAGCAAGATTATGAAACAAATAGAGTATATGTTATCACATTCATAAATGACATAGACTTAATGAACAACTGCTTATAACACATTAATTTCATGAATAATTTCTCCTGCAAAAAATATACAAAAAATGGATTATTAATCTGAAGGAAGAAACGCATTTTATGCTGAAAAGTAGTGACCTCGAATTAACAGGCAGTGAAATGTGTATAAAAATGTGTTCCATAGCTGTCCTTTCAAAAACCTTCATTCATCCTACTATGCAATATAACACATACTGTCAAAACGAACTGCAACAGATACTTAAATAACTACATAGCATAAATACATAACTCCAACATTATCCTCATCTGTGAAGAAAAAATTTCATTATCCATCACATCGTTATCTACACTCCTGGAAATGGAAAAAAGAACACATTGACACCGGTGTGTCAGACCCACCATACTTGCTCCGGACACTGCGAGAGGGCTGTACAAGCAATGATCACACGCACGGCACAGCGGACACACCAGGAACCGCGGTGTTCGCCGTCGAATGGCGCTAGCTGCGCAGCATTTGTGCACTGCCGCCGTCAGTGTCAGCCAGTTTGCCGTGGCATACGGAGCTCCATCGCAGTCTTTAACACTGGTAGCATGCCGCGACAGCGTGGACGTGAACCGTATGTGCAGTTGACGGACTTTGAGCGAGGGCGTATAGTGAGCATGCGGGAGGCCGGGTGGACGTACCGCCGAATTGCTCAACACGTGGGGCGTGAGGTCTCCACAGTACATCGTTGTTGTCGCCAGTGGTCGGCGGAAGGTGCACGTGCCCGTCGACCTGGGACCGGACCGCAGCGACGTACGGATGCACGCAAAGACCGTAGGATCCTACGCAATGCCGTAGGGGACCGCACCGCCACTTCCCAGCAAATTAGGGACACTGTTGCTCCTGGGGTATCGGCGAGGACCATTCGCAACCGTCTCCATGAAGCTGGGCTACGGTACCGCACACCGTTAGGCCGTCTTCCGCTCACGCCCCAACATCGTGCAGCCCGCCTCCAGTGGTGTCACGACAGGCGTGAATGGAGGGACGAATGGAGACGTGTCGTCTTCAGCGATGAGAGTCGCTTCTGCCTTGGTGCCAATGATGGTCGTATGCGTGTTTGGCGCCGTGCAGGTGAGCGCCACAATCAGGACTGCATACGACCGAGGCACACAGGGCCAACACCCGGCATCATGGTGTGGGGAGCGATCTCCTACACTGGCCGTACACCACTGGTGATCGTCGAGGGGACACTGAATAGTGCACGGTACATCCAAACCGTCATCGAACCCATCGTTCTACCATTCCTAGACCGGCAAGGGAACTTGCTGTTCCAACAGGACAATGCACGTCCGCATGTATCCCGTGCCACCCAACGTGCTCTAGAAGGTGTAAGTCAACTACCCTGGCCAGCAAGATCTCCGGATCTGTCCCCCATTGAGCATGTCTGGGACTGGATGAAGTGTCGTCTCACGCGGTCTGCACGTCCAGCACGAACGCTGGTCCAACTGAGGCGCCAGGTGGAAATGGCATGGCAAGCCGTTCCACAGGACTACATCCAGCATCTCTACGATCGTCTCCATGGGAGAATAGCAGCCTGCATTGCTGCGAAAGGTGGATATACACTGTACAAGTGCCGACATTGTGCATGCTCTGTTGCCTGTGTCTATGTGCCTGTGGTTCTGTCAGTGTGATCATGTGATGTATCTGACCCCAGAAATGTGTCAATAAAGTTTCCCCTTCCTGGGACAATGAATTCACGGTGTTCTTATTTCAATTTCCAGGAGTGTATATTATCATAACTCCATTATCATCATCACCTGTAAAGAAAAACTTCGTTATCCATAGTAGCATATTCTTCATCATTATTCATCAGCATTCATTATCATCTGCAAAAAAAATCACTTCATTACTCATTACACAACTATTCCCTATCTCTAGCATATTTCATCACTAAAACTAAGAGGTGAAGTTCTGTCTGACAGCCTGCATCAATCGCCTTCTATTCTGAAAAAAATGTTAGTTAGGACTGCTATTCTACGGTGTGTATAGTATATTCTTGTTAATGCTTGTTAATTCTGATCCATTTACTCTTCATCACGAAGTATTGCAACTTCTTTCGTTTATTCCATTGGTGAAATTCCCATTTCTGTTTAATTTATTTCCTTTACACGTTATTTCTTTCTGAAAATGATGAACAAAGATTAATGTCTTGCATTTAATTCATATACACATTAGATAAAAACTGGTTTATAGTAACATAATTGAGCATACAGCATAGCATGACAGAAAACGTAATATATGAAAAAAGTAGACAATGTTCAAATGTAAAAATGTACACAGAATATCACAATACAGCAGCAAAAAAATGTAAAACAGTCACGATGTTGAGATATCATAGGGCAAAAATGTCAAAGTCAACTGGTGTGTGTTATATTTTAACTATTTCATAGTGCATACAAACAAAATATGAAAACAATCGTACATACATAAAAAAAATGATGACAAGAAATGTGACCTTCTTTGTGTTCAGCTTGTATGTTGTGTAGTTAGTAGAGGCGGTAATTAAAGTCTTTAATGTAGAGAGAATTTAATAAAATTAATATGTCACTAGATAAAATTGCATAATTATTCATAAGATACGTAAGTTTATCTGGAAAAATGTGCACAGAATGATACGTAACGACAAGAAAAGCGACCTGCTAACCTTACCTTGCCAGGCACTTGCCAAGAAAAAATACGACAGTCATCAGTAAGTAATCACATAAATATAATTGCATAAATGGTCATAAAATGTGTAAATTCATCTGGAAAAATATGCACGGTCTGATGTGTAACGACAAGAAGAGCGACCTGCTAACCTTACCTTGCCGGGCACTTGCCAGGAAAAAATACGATAGTCATCAGTAAGTAATCACATAAATATAATTGCATAAATGGTCATAAAATGTGTAAATTCATCTGGAAAAATATGCATGGTCTGATGTGTAACGACAAGAAGAGCGACCTGCTAACCTTACCTTGCCGGGCACTTGCCAAGAAAAAATACGACAATCATCAGTAAGTAGTCATGTGAGTATAACTGCATAAGTGATCATAAAATTAGCAAATGGCATTATAGCATGTTAAATCATAAAGTATCTTCATTCAATAAAAGGTTTGACGTTCGGCCAGTGGCGGTTACCTTTCGATTTTCTGGTTCACAAAGTTTCGACGTGTACAACATTAGGGTAAGGAATGCTGCGAATTCGATATGGTCCTGCGTATAGAAGTTCAAATTTACTGCACCTACCTTTTCCTTTATTAGATAAATGGTGTGTACGTACTAATATCTTCTGTCCAATGTGAAAGTGACGGCGTATACAAACCTGTTTTTGTTGTCTTCTCCGGCGCTCTGCGGCACGTTTGATGTTGTGCAGCGCAATGTCAATTATTTCATGGTGTCGTAGTCGACGAGATGTAGGAAATGTTACTAATTCTTTAATTTTGTTAGGTGGTTCAGCATTTTTCAGTAGAACAGACGGAGATAGCATAGTAGATTCATTTGGCATGGAATTAATTACATCCTGGAACGAGTGTATGTGTGTGTCCCAATCAATATGTCTTTTATGGCAGTACATTCTACATAGTTTACCGATTTCTTTCATTAATCGTTCACAAGGGTTCGAAGAGGCATGGTACCTGGATATATAGATCGGAGAAATGTTTCTAGCTCGTAACATACGTGTCCATATAGTAGATCGAAATTGTGATCCATTGTCGGAAATTACTTTCAACACATGCCCTACATGAAATAGAAAATGTTTTACAAATGCTTTCGAAACAGTTTTAGCAGTAGCTTTGCGTAACGGACTGAAGGTAACAAATTTTGAAGTGAGTTCAACAGCGACAAGGATGTAGCAAAAACCTCTATTAGTTCTGGGAATCGGACCAAAAATGTCTACAGCGGCCATATGTCTCAATTTAACAGGCACAATGGGATATAATAGTGGAATATATGAAGTCGTGTTTGACTTAGCTTTCTGGCAGATTTTGCATGACGCTAAAACTCGTCGTATACGTTTCTCCATGTTGGCAAAATAAAAGTTCTGTCTCAGTATAAGAAAACATTTTCTAGCTCCGTAATGTGCGTAACTTAAATGAGTATACCAGATTAATTTGTTAACAAGCTCGTCAGGAATGCATTATAACCAATTGTTGCTCTCAGGATGAGAGCGGCGAAACAGAATGTCATTGCGTACAGTGTAATGGTTTCTATTGGTGACATTTTTCCTATCTTGCCAAAGGTGTTTAATCTCTTTCCATACGTTGTCTTTATTTTGCTCTTGTGCTATGTCCTGTAATGACGACGAAATAAAATTTTCAAATGCAACTTGTTGAATGTACATCACGCTGAAATTTGCTTTGCAGAAGTTGGTTGTGATGTCTTGCTGATTGTTGCTGAGAGAACGAGATAGTGCGTCTGCTACAACATTTTGTGTGCCGGGAATGTGAACAACTGTAAAATTAAATTCCTGTAGATAAAGTTTCCATTTGCTTAATCTGTCGTGAGTAAATTTAGCCGAAAGTAAAAATTGTATTGCCCTATTGTCTGTGTAGACGGTGGCGTGTCTTCCATAAAGAAAATGCCGAAATCTCGTAACAGCCCAAACAACACATAATGTTTCAAGTTCAGTAACAGAATAATTTCGTTCAGCAGGTGACAGAATGCGACTTGCAAATGCGATGTTTTTAATTACTGTAGAACCATCTTCTTCAATTTCCTGGAAAATATGTACGCCCAAAGCGGTGTTAGAACTATCGGTGGCAATAGAAAAATTTCTGGTAAGGTCTGGGTGCGATAAAAGTGGAGCATTCAACAAGGCTTCTTTCAGGTTCACAAATTCAGAATGTGCTTGCCTATCCCAGGACCAAATAGTGTTTTTACCTATCAATTGACATAATCTGGGGGTATCTAAAGCAGAGTAATGAATAAATTTACGAAAAAAGTTAATTAAACCCAAAAAGCTGCGTAGTTGTTTTTTCGTCGTAGGAACAGTAATGTCACGTAGAGCTTGAAGTTTTTCCGGGTCAGGCGTAATGCCTTCTGCTGAAATTACATGTCCAAGAAATTTTATAGAAGTTTTACCAAAGTGTGATTTACTAAGATTAACTGTGAGTCCTTGTGCACGAAAAGTTTGCAACAGTTGTTCAAGAATCAGATTGTGTTCAGACCAGTTAGCTTCTGCAATAAGAATGTCGTCTACGTACGTTGTTATTCTGTCTTTAAGTTCTGTCGGAAGTATTGTGTTCAAACCGCGAATAAAAGCTGCAGAAGAAATAGTTAAACCGAATGGCAATTTACAAAATTGATAACAGTCACCAAAACAGAGAAATGCTGTGTACTTTCTGCAGTTCGGATGGAGCTGAATTTGCCGAAATCCCGATTTCAGATCTAACGTAGAATAAACAGCAGTACCGTGAAATTTCTGTAGTAGTTCCTCTAATGTCTGTGGCCGATCTGTTTCATTAATAATTATGTCATTGATGTGACGTGAATCAAGTACGAGGCGAAGTGAACCATCTTTTTTCTTAACAATATGGAGCGGGTTTATATACGGACTAACTGCCGGTTCAATAATTCCTTGGTCGAGCATATCTTGCAATTCCTTCTTAACTTGTTCTCTATGGATATATGGAATGGGATAATGCTTGGCTTTAAATGTATCGTGCTGTTTGACTTGAAATTCATACATGAAACCGGACATAGTACCAGGAATGTTGTCGAAAACTGGAGCTTGCTGTAAAATAATTTTGTGTAGTTGCATGCGTTCGTCGTCTGTATTTGCACTGCTCTGTTTAACTTTATCAGAAATCATCTTCATAACGTCGTAGTCAGCTTCGTCTGGAGTATTATAGTTATGTACGTACGTATCTGTGAAGAATGTGGAATTACAGTCTATGCTACGTGATACCGAAATGACCTCAGTACAATTAATTGTTTGTTCTTCCGCAGATAAAGAGTGCTGAAATTCTAAAGCCAGTTGTAGATTTTCATCCTTCAACATTAAATAGGAATTTTGAAAGTCGATGATTGCGTCGTGTTGTATCAGAAAATTCGTACCTAAAATAACGTCTGTTGTCAATAAAGGAACAATCCAAAAATTTGAGTGAAATGTGTGACCTGCAATACAAAATGATAAGTGTGTCTGTAATTTAACATCTACTCCTTTACTCGATACTGCTCCTTTCACTTTCGTTTTGCCTAATGGTAATTTAGGATAGGTATTCTCTTTGTTACACTCGTTGAAAGTTTCTTCATATATTACTGACGTAGGTGATCCGGAATCGATTACTGCTGAAAGTTTCGATGAACCAATTTTAATTTCGATGACAGGGTGTGAAATAGTTTTTTGAACAACTGGTCTTTCCTGCAAAAGAGTGTCTCTGATATCGTCAAAAGTAATAACATTTTCATGAACAACATTCTGCGTGTCAAAAGTAGTGCTTGTGTTACTGGAAGATGCGACCTGTACAGTATCTAGTCAGATTCTATCTGACGTGTTATTATTTTCTGGAGGATGTTGTGGCGTTTCGACTATTTGAACTGTTCTGTTATTTCTTCCAGACGTATTACGTTCTGGATGATACCTACTGTCAGGTTCATTCATGAGAATATGTTGTTGCTGATCATTTTGCTGCTGGTAAGACCGACTGTTATTAAACGTACGCTGAAAATTGTGCTCATTATTTTTACGTCTGTCGTGATAGTCATTCCTATACGGTGCATTGCGATAGGAATTGAAGTACTGTGTTTTCTGCACGTAGTTATTTCCTTGCTGGCGTGCGTTACTATTTGTTGTAGCTGGAACTATACGTGCACGCGGCGAAACATTAAAGTCTGGCTGACCTTGCACACTGCATTGTTGGTCAGGTATACTAACCGGCTGGCTTTCATGCTGTTGTGATGAAAAACCTCTATTGTTACTAAAATGTGGTTCCTGTTGCTGATAATCTTGACGATACTGATAATTAAAATTTTGTCTCTTATTAAAGTTCTGGTGGTTGTCGTTCCTAAAGCGTCTGTTACCTTTGCTATTGAAATTGCGTGGCTGATCGTAATTACTGTAACTTTGTTGGCCTTGGTTGTTATATGAAAAATTTTTGTTTACGAAGGAATAATCTGATTGCTGCACTTCCAAAAGCTGTAACAGATCTCTGAATGCAGAAATATTTTCCTTCTCCTGACCCGTCAAAAGTGACACTCTCAATGACCGTGGTAATTTAGAAATGCATAATTGTATAAGTGCAGATTCACTGTATGGTTCACTTAGGTACTGGTTTTGTTGGACCATGTGTTCAAAAAATTGCGTGACAGTGGAAAAATTTGAGTTCTCATAATTCGGCAAACTAATTAGTTGATCCTTAATTCCGCGCTGTGTCGTCTTCGACCAGTATGCTGACAGAAAAGCATTCTGAAATTCTTCTACTGGGTAACATTGTCTCGCGATCGGTCTCATACGAGTTGCCGGTTCGCCTTCCGAAAAACTGCAAATAAATTCAAGTTTGTGCGTTACGTGCCAACTCGGTGGAAAAGCAAAGCTAAATTGTTGTATCCAATCCAGGGGGTGAATCTGTGTTCTGTCATTTTTAAATACTTTAAATTTTCTTACTGATAGAAAATGTTTGTAATCGAAATTATCGTCTCTGTATGTCGGAACAAGTTCAGGATTGAATGAAAATCTATTTGACTGGGACTGTTCGGAATCTAACTCACATACTCTTTGTAGATTACCTAAATTATACTGGCTGTGTGAGTGTGAGAAATGTTCGGAATTCGCCGTATGCCGTGACGTGTTATTAACTGAAATATTTTTTATCTCTGTTACCTCTTGCTGTAAACTTGACAATTTTGTACGCAATGTGTTATTAGATGAATCTATCTCAGTGATTGTCTGCTGTAGATTTTGGAATTCAGGTGTTTGGTTAAACAAAATCGGTGCAGTATCGTCTGATTTGCTGTCATTATTACTTTCAATAACATCAATACGACTGGCCAATTCATCACATTTTTCAGTCAGTATTTTTACCTGATCATCGTTTTTGGTGTCAGAAGCATTGACCTGTTTTTGTAATTTATGCGTGGTTTCGTTCAATTTTTTAACGTCGGCTTTGATGACATCAGAAATCTGTGTTAGTTCTAATTGTTCGAGTCTGTCGGTCACTTTGAATATCTACTGTGTGTGTATCTCTTTTTGATTTAAGATCAGAAATTTCATCTCGTAATTCTGTGTTCAACTGCTTGATGGTATTAATTTCGTCGGACACTGTAGAAATATTGTTGTCTACGTATGTTTTTGCCTTCTCAAACATTTTACGTTTGTCTTCTTGTCTCTGTGCAGTAATTGTTTCCATGACTTGACGTTTTACTTTATATTGATCCTGTTTAAATTTGCGGAAACGCGTATCACTGTTTTGTAGATCAAGATTAAAACGTTCGTCAATTTGACTGTTCTGTTGTTCGAATTTCGCGTCTATCTTTGCATCCATTGTGCGCGAAAGTTCTGCTGTCATTAATTTAAACTCATCGCGTAATTGTGTTGCTTTTTCAGAGCATTGTTTACCGACTGCACTAATTTCGTCCCTAAGTGTTTCTGTTGTAGCTTTTTGCATATCCCTTAATGCTTGAGCAACAGATTTAATTTCCTCACTACTTTTCCTAGCACAAGCCTCAATTTCCTCACGTAATTGTTCCTTAGTATCATGACACTGCGTGGCAAATGCTGTAATCTGTTCACTAAGCTGTCTGGAATTGTAGTCTAATTTTTCATTCAACTGTCTGGAATTGTTGTCCAATTTTTCATTAAGCTGTTGTTTGAGATTTTCGTTATTTTCATTATGTGGTTTGAAATTTTCACTATTTTGTTTCTTCTGTTCACTAAGTTGTTTGGAATTGTTGTCTAATTTTTCATTAATTTGTCGTAAAAATGCCATAAATTGATCCGAGCCAAAATTAGCATTTCTATTGTCTGTGCTGTTTGATGGTGTACGTGTAATTGTCACGTTTTGTGTATCCATTTGGATATTCTGTGATTTTTGAAAAGGTTTACTAATCGGATGTGCACTGTCAGTCCCTACCTCAGAATCAAATAAATCTGCCGTACTTTGAGTACACTGTTCGTTTTCATTAGACAAATTTGTCTGTTCATTACTTAAATTCTGCAAACCGGTTGTGTTGAGCTGGGCAGCGCTCATTACAACAGAACGCCCCGCGTCATCAATTGTTGTTAAATTAACAGAGGAAACAATTAAATTCGTCTGTTCATCACTAGGATAAAAATCAACATTAGTGGTCGGTACACTCTGATTGTCTGCAAATGGAGGATTGTCATCATTATACTGCATGTCGCAAGTACTATCGGTCAAGCTATTCGAGTCGGCTATTTCATTCATTACACATCGCGATGTTTTGTTAACAGTCTTTCGCGGCATTTTTACACTAGTCACAATTATTCACAAATGAGACAAAGACAATGCAAAATGCAACAAATACAACAAAGAGCAACGAATTGCCGATGATCTGTGGAAGAAAGTGACAAAATTAGTAAAGGCGTTGCGCAAAAATGCTAATTATATTAAGTAAATAAGAGCAGAAATCTGACTACTTATCAGAAGATTCACAAAGAAATACGATCAGGGGACTGATGACCATAGATGTTAAGTCCCATAGTGCTCAGAGCCAAATACGATCCTGGTCCGGATGTCGCCAAGAGTAACCTCTCCGCAAAATTTTAAAAGTCAATACTAGTGAAATTGTGCCAAACGTTGTCTTCCCACAAAACTGAATAATTAAAATGAGCCAACCGTAACCTCGTTGCAAAATTAAAGAATAATAATGGCCCAAATGTAAACTCCCCACAAACATTAACTAATGAAGATTGCTCATTAAACCCACAACAATATAAATTAAATAATGAAGCATCAACTGAATGTAACATGTGAACAGCAATAATTTAACATGATAAATCTTATAAGGGCAGCAACACTGACCTTCGGCCCTGTGCAATAATTAAACCTGAACACAAAACTAAAATTCCTACCTCAGTAAACTGTATCCATATCTGCTCTTATTTATCGGCACAGCTCCGTGCAATGCTGGCCCATGTTTAATTTCGATTCTTGGAGGGAATGCATGGGAAATATGATTTAACTTGAAATGAATCTTTTTGTTTAAAACAATTACCTTAAACGAAAATTATTATTGGGGCAATTCTTAAACAAATTAATTACAATTAACATATGTTATTAGCTGAGCGCAATGCTGCTTCATTAACTTCAATAACAATATACCTCGTCCTGAATCGTGACCAGAGATGGAAGGAGAGCACGCCGCCGACGCATGTCGACGCCCGCTCAGTACAACCGTCCACTCGCTACAACTACTGCCGACAGAGAGCAACTCGCAACTGACTACTCCCTCTGCCGAGTCCACACACACTACTGAACTCTCGCGTGGTCAAGCGCGGACTAGCAACGATAAATAACTCTCTGGTCAGAGATTCTGTCATGCCTCGCCATCGCTGGTAATGAATACATACGCGTTTCAAACTCCACAACATTTTATCAGCGCGACTGGCCGACATCTTTAGGTGCGACGAACACACTGCTAAGGCATGACTAGAGCGCCCTATTTATGCCAGTCTTAGGCAAGGAAATGCGCATGCGTGGAAGGCGCCAAATTCGATGGCCAATAGCGACGATATCAACCGATAGCTGGAAGGACAGCAACGCCACCGACAAGATGAAGAAACAAAGGCGCACGCGCGAGGCTGCCCCTGCTGCTCTGCGCTGCCATCGGCCGTCCCAGCGACCTCTGTTGGTAGCCGCAAATAAAAATGCGCGTCCGCGTAAGGCGCGTGACTATCCTCCAGTTGTCAACAGAATATTTATGTTGCTGGCGAATCGTCATCCGTCGTATGACCAATAGTACTCCTCTCTGCTCGATGCGACTTCAATGTGGCCACTGCTGGATCCCAAGCCGTACTCAGCTGAAAGCCCGTGTGTTTGAATACAAGATTCGTCGAGCTACGTATTTCCACTGCTTCCTTATAACACTGTCCCAGTACAAACTCGTCGACGCGAGAATTTTGGTGTGTTGATAATTCATAGAATGGCTTGTACTGAGACAATGCTCGGCCGCTGAAGACTTCTCTGGTTGCTTCAGACGAGTGTAGCGTCGGTGTTCAGCTCATCTCTCTTCTATAGTGCGACAAGATTGTCCGATGTACGACATGCCGCAGCTACAAGGAATATCGTGAACACCGGGTCTTCTTAGGCCTAGGCTGTCCTTAAATGAGCCCAAAAGAGCTCTCAGTTTTGCCGGCGAACGAAAGGCACATTTAACTTTATGTCTCTTCAATAATCTTCCTATTTTTGAAGAGACACCGCCGATGTATGGCAAGATGACCATTCCCCTTTGTTCTTCGCCTTCTTCCAGTTCCTCACGTTGGGTAACCCGCTTCGGGTGTAAGGCACGGCGAATCTCCCGTTCGGAATATCCATTTTGTTGGAAAGTGGTACGCAGATGGAGTAGCTCATTGGATAAGCTGTCTGATATGGCTCGTGCTCTGTGAACCAACGTCCTAAGAACGCTACTTCGTTGCGAAGGATGGTGAGAACTGGTGACCTGTAAGTATAAGTCCGTGTGTGTTGGTTTACGGTACACTGCGTGACCTAATGTGCCATTTTCTTTTCTCCGTAGCCACACGTACAGGAATGGAAGTTCGCCGTTTTTCTCCATCTCCATAGTGAACTTGATGTTGGGATGAAGCGAGTTAAGATGCTCAAGCAATACATTCAGCGATGCATTGCCGTGAGGCCAGATAACAAAAGTGTCGTCCACATATCGCCAAAAACACGTAGGTTTCAAATGCGACGACTGGAGTGCTCTTTCCTCAAAGCTTCCATAAAAAGATTAGCCACAATTGGTGACAAGAGACTACCCCGTCAGTCTGTTCAAAGTATTGTCCATCGATTAAAAAGTACGTCGAGGTGAGCACATGTTGGAATAAGTCTAAAAGTTCCCCATCCAGCTTCTCGCTAATGAGCAACAACGATTCCTGCAATGGTATTCGAGTAAAAAGTGAGACTACGTCAAATTTACGAGTATATCTGATGGTGCGGTCGTAAGTTCCTGAGCCGACGAATAAAGTCTTGTGAGTTACGGATATTATGCTCACACGTTCCTACTAAAGGGCTCAGTTGCACTGCCAGATGTTTCGCGAGATTATACGTTGGTGTCCCAATATTACTCACAAGAGCCGCAGTGTTAAAGTTTACTTACAAGGAGCCCTTTGGGCTACGGGAACAGCAGTAAAATGCCAAATTTACCAAGAATCTGAAAATCTTTTTAAAATAAATATTTATTATTACCCATATAGGAAGGACTTCAGAAAGAATTTTGCGATCCTGAGCCCTACAACATGAAACAGGGCAGTTTAAGGAAGTACTTAGAGCGTTACCTAAACAAAACGAGATACTGGAACGGACACATTTATATATTACAGAAACAAATATGGAAGCTGCACTGCCAGATGTTTCGCGAGATTATACGTTGGTGTCCCAATATTACTCACAAGAGCCGCAGTGTTAAAGTTTACTTACAAGGAGCCCTTTGGGCTACGGGAACAGCAGTAAAATGCCAAATTTACCAAGAATCAGAAAATCTTTTTAAAATAAATATTTATTATTACCCATATAGGAAGGACTTCAGAAAGAATTTTGCGATCCTGAGCCCTACAACATGAAACAGGGCAGTTTAAGGAAGTACTTAGAGCGTTACCTAAACAAAACGAGATACTGGAACGGACACATTTATATATTACAGAAACAAAGATGGAAGTTTGTGGTATATAGTAGCCTAATACGTCAGAAATTCACACGTGAATGACAAACAGAAAAAGGAAGCATGATTGTGTATGCAAGTTACCAACAAGTAGAGTACATATTTCGTTAGACACAATGTTTACAGTGCAAATACGTACAAGACAAGCAGCAATGAATAATTTATGTTGTTAATAGACTGATAAATAGATGAACCTACTACAACGCATGAACAATATATTTGTGTATTGCATATTGCAAGCGGTGACTGTAGGGAGAGCTTAAGTTGGGATGATTCTGTGTCAGGCGGCATTCTCATAGTTCACTCCTTGCCAATTACCCTGGGAAGGTTGGTATTGATCCGCTGTCGCCGGTCGGTGCAGCAAAAGCAGATTTGAAATTAATTATTTATTTCCGGAAGTTAAAAACAGTGCGTTGACTTGCTGGTCGCGAGGAGTGGCCACGCGGTTTGAGGCGTCATGTCACGGATTCCGCGGACCCTGCCGCCAGAGGTTCGAGTCCTCCCTCGGGCATGCGTGTGTGTGTTGTTCTTAGCATAATTAAGTTTAAGTAGTGTTTAAATCTAGGAATCGATGACCTCAGCAGTTTGGTCCCTTAGGAATTCATACACATTTGAACATTTTTCGTTGACTCGCCGTTGACATCGGCTGTCAGTGCCCGTTGAGAAATCGCATCGTAAGCGGCCTTCAGTCCGCTCAAGGCAGCTGACGCCGCAAGCCCATTCTCCACGGACTGCTGCTATGCTGATAACCGCCCGCTGTCGCCTCGGGCGGCGCCGTACCGCGATGCTGCGGCAGTGAGTGAAGGCCGCGCGTGAAACACGCCGATTTGGGAGGTGCTCTGTCTCCTGCCGCTCACCGCCGCTCTTCATTGGTTGAACGGCGATGACGGTTGTTGACGGTTGTTGTACGACGATGCTCGCCTGACAATTAGGTAGGCCTCGGCCCGTTTATCGAAATATCAGGAACGCTGGTATCCTAAAACTTGGGATGATAAGAAGAGCCCGGGATCCACGCGTGTACTACAGCGGTAAACAGTGGTGTTAAACTGTGCGACAGATGATTATGGCGAGACAGCCATCTATCCCCGTAGCGTCTGTCGCTAGTCAGTATGGTATAGGAACATACCAGTACCAGACGTCACTTTGCTGTGTCAGGGAGTCGAATGCAAACGTTATGTACGCCATCAAACCGTCTGACCGACTGCATCACGAGCGGAAATGCCAGAGTATTTATGGAGCGAAGTAGTGGCAAATATTTACCGACTTCACTCGTCATGACAGCATTGGCCTCCCTATTATGAAGACGTCAGCGGTAGTCATTCTCCAACGCTTGCTTAACGTGTTTGTTATAGTATAGGACTGGTTCGTAAGAGCTCTTGGCAACGTAACGAAAGTGGTGTGACGCTGTCTAGCTCCTCTGTGAGCCGTGGTAAAATTTGCCCTTTTGAAGAGCGCGCCGCAGCGCATAGTGTGAAGCAGTCGCTCTCCGTTTCTGGCGGTGGGGCCGCTGTGGCAATCGCAGCTTTGGTGTCTCCCTCTGGTGCGAAAGGGGAAAGGTGGCCTGTTCACGTGCATTTAAGGGGCGCTATGAGCTCGCTAGGCGGCAAGTCGGATCAGTTGGTCAGCCGGGTCAGTGTGGGGCAGTCAGTGTCTGTGTGTCATGCGGAGTGCTAGTATGTCTGTTGTTTGGATCAAACTTTAAAGCCGGCAAATAAGAGTCTTGCCACTCCGCCTGTAACAGAACTCAGCTAGTGGTCGCCCGGTCGGTGCTGAGTTCCAGTATCTGAGTCTGCGCGTTAGGCCGCCAGTCTGCTCGAGTTGCTCGGGCAACGGTCATTGGCGGTTGGATCGATCGGCTGGTCGGTCGCGCAGTGAGACACAAGATGACTTATCCGACTTGAGCGTCGACGCATGTGAGGTCGCCACGTGAGTGCAGTGGGCCACGCCTTACAGCGAGGGGTAGTGGCTTCGCGGCCGACACGAGAGCAACAGGAGCCAACCCACGACATCTGTCTGGCCTGTGCGAGTTGCGACGCCGTGAGACGGGAGATTGGTGCGCCTTCCTGCGTCCTTTGAAGCGGCTGGCAGCGGACAGTTCGGGAGGGCGTTTTGGGGTTGCTGCGCCACGTCTTCGCCATAATCGCAGTTTATTAGAAGTTAAGTGATTCGTGATATGTTGTTTCATTTACTTGTTAAATTCTACTTGTTTTCTTGGTCAGTCTCTCCTCCTCAGCTTGTTCGTCTCCCGTCCGCATTTGTTAGGCAGTTAGTGTGTGTCTGTCTGTCTGTCTGTCGGTCTGCCGTACGTTAATAGCTGCGTCTGTCGTGTTTGTCGGATTCGGTGTGTTAACGAATTTATTGCTTGATGTGTAACGGCCGAATTCCTGAAATATGTTTTGATCTTGCCTATCATCTTGAGAGGCGGTGTATGTGTAATGTAGAGCATGTATGGCCAACCTTGTATATTTTATGTAAGACTGCATTTCATGGGTTTTTATTTAAATGGTCATCTTAGTATATAAAGTTGCCACTCTTCCAGCGTAAGAGTATTTTTTTTTTTTTTTACTCAAGTTGTACCTTCGGTGGCAAGTTAATCTTTTAATGTTAGTGTTTTGTACCATTTACATCCCTCCTACGGAGTGCATAGATTATGTGCTTATGTGAGTTGTTAAAATTTTTAGTTTAAAGTAATCTGGTGTGTTGCAGATTTGCACCAGTGTAGTCTTTCAGAGCTGGTTGTGAGCGGTCTTGACTACGGTCGTGCTTTCTGATTATAATTTAAAATCTGTTTCTAAAAGAAAAGAAAAGGCTTTTAGGAATAAAATTTAAATTTGTTGGAAGAAATTTGATTTGTTTTCGTCATTTACCCACTGGCAACAACTACCACGCTCATATAGTGTGATTAAATGTGTTAATGTTTTCGATGAATCGCTAGTAATAAGAATAAATTCTCAAGAAAAGGTTTTGAAAGTAAATTCACGGTTCACTCTGCCTACTGCATTCCTGCAGAGGGCGTCTGTCGGGCTCGCCAGAAGCACCGATACTGTGTTTTCCTCTGTCTTACTCTCGGTAGTGAAATTTTATTCTTCGTACCCGCCTCGTGCCGACACCGCCGTTACTGTAAGCAAGACAGCTTCGCTCTGGGGATATGAAAATTTCATCTCTTTACTCTCTTGTTCAAGGTTGGCACGCAGCAATATATAAGAACTGGTTCTATAAACCAGGGAACTTAGAAACGCACAGTTAACGGTAATACGATGTTAACTTGTCAGTTTGTGTGTGAAAGTCGGAGATCAATGAACCATACCTGTAGGAACTGGGGTGACTTAACTATGTACCATAAAAATACGCTGATTTAATGAAAACTGATAATTTCTGTAATAAAGCAACCAACTGCACAGAACAATAAATAAACATGAACATAGCCCATTTCGGTATGCAAGAGAAAAGAATTTTTACAGGTAAGTAGTAAGTAATTTTCTAGGTTTATTTTCATGTATGTGTTATTTAGTATACCCACAGGCAAGATAGGCTATGATGGTCGTCCGTGGACTTGAAGATTCAAGGACAGTTCCGAATGGGGCCATCATGTTTGTGCTACCATGGAAGTTTTCACGTATGCTCTTTGCTTTGCATTTATCTGCTATCGCCAATCGCGTGAAAGCATATATATGGTACCTATCCGAATGATACAAGTATGTCCTGATAGAATCATAATCTATTAGTATGAATATTTGCTTTATATGCAATTAAAAGAAATTTTAATTATAAAAAAGTAGGAAAATATCTATACGAATTGAGCCCTTCATTGTGAATGAAAGTGAGAGAAATGCCTACACAGAAGTTCAAATTTTAATTTCAGTATTAATACTGAAACTATTAAGTATGAAATAGTTCAGGACTCTTTCAATTTAATTACAAAAATATTAAATTCTGAACTGTTGAGCATAAAAATACATAATCATTGGCAACGTAACAACGTGTGGAATACGAGGTGTATAACGAGATGTTAAATACGTAACACAGTGGACTCGATAGTGCTACTAAAATACTGGTATTAATTCAACAATATTTTGGATGCTCATGTGAGTGACACTCGTGAGTTTATGTGCAATGTTGTAGTGATTAGTGGCGGAAAAGTTAGTGCAATGGTCGCTTACCATTGTGATCTCGAACTGTGAAGTTCAGGACAAATCCATGGCAGATTCCGCTGCGGATGGACTGTTGGTGCAAAGTGATGTACTTCCAAAATCATAATGAAAAACTTTGTGGAGATGTGAACACGATTTACACGAGTGGCAACGCGATGTGACTGTGAATGTTTATGCTGGTCTCATCAGTGCAATTTGCGGCAAGAGTCAATTGTCAGTTTTGAAAGTTACGCGCGTGACCCATGCTGTTGTGACCCAACTGTAAGCTGTTGCTAGAACTCGCCTTGCAAGGACACTTTACAATGTGTTTGTAATGGTGAGTCGGAAATGAACCGACATTACTGCGTGAAGGACATGACACTTCGTACTAAATAAGAAAGTGCTAGACTTCGCTTCATAGCAAAAATAAAACGTTACGGTACTTTCTTTCAGTTTTTACACTAATGTTTGTGATACGAAGTGAAGTCCCCACTAATGAACACAGATCACACAAATAAAAGGAGACACTTACATATTCTAACATGTTGTAAGACGAAGAACACCCTTATTTTTCAAATTACAACAGGATAGATTTTATCTAGTAGAAAACTGATACGGCCTTATGATTGTTACATCGAACCAACCCCTGTGAGCGGTTATTCAACCAAATGCTTTTCAGACGAGCGATGAGGATGTCGACGAATCACGACCTCGCAACAGAGGCGGCACAATAGCAACAGCGATGATCTCAATGTCACGACTCCTGCTTCACTGTCGTCAAAGCATTTCACTCATACACGCTGCCCATCGCATGGCACCGTTTACAACTTTATGACATATAAATTCGACGGAAAAACCTTATTTTGTAAACCATATCCACGTAATCTAAGAACCGAAGTTAAAAATGTATAATATGTTCAACTGAAACATACATTCTTAATAGCATAAATTGATCAACATGAAAGATTCAAAGAAAAGACGTTATCGAAAATGTAATGAAATTTATGACCACATTGCAAATGAGCTTTAAATTCCCAACAAATATTTCAGAATATCAATAAATTAAAATTTCTTATCTTGCAAGTAAGAAATTTAAATTATTCTCATTTTTGGTATTGAGCACTAACTTGTTTTCCACATCACATAAATTTACCAATTATTGAAAGTAATTTAATGAAAACTATCTAACTATCTGAAGGTTCAGAATGGGGTTTTAAATTCCTGTTTTTCTCAGTTCCCCCCCCCCCCCAAAAAAGGGTGAACAAACCAAAATATCTGTTCATATTACAGTCAACTCAAGTCTTCCTGCGCAAGTCATTAAAAGCTCAATGTTTTTGCAAAAAATAGTCATATTTTGTTAACTTGTAAAAGTATGTAAATGAAATAATCTGTTTGTAAACAAGTGAAGTGACCACGCCTCATTTCCAGTTTGCTAATTTCAACTGAATTCTGGAAGTAAGGTGACGCTGAATTATAATTTTCACAATTCAGGGGGTAATGCGTAACCTATGGGAAGATATTTTGTTCTTTATTTTTAACAAAGAAACTTGTGACATGTATAAAATTCTTATGTCACAAAAAATATTTACTATGTCAATACTAACTAACAAAAGTTAATAATAATTCAGACTGTATATGTGAAATGTAAAAAGGAAACTTCTGTATGAAAGCTACATTCATTTTTCTACAGAAACAATGATTTGTGATGGTATCGGAAACTTCCTCATCATATTCGTTTTATTACAGAAGCAAATGATTTGTGAAGGAAGCGGTCCGCCCCCTGTAGCTGAGTGGTCAGCGCGACAGACTGTCAATCCAAAGGGCCCGGGTTCGATTCCCGACTGGGGATTGGCTGTTGTGTTGTCCTAATCATCATCATTTCATCCCCATCGACGCGCAAGTCGCCGAAGTGGCGTCATATCGAAAGACTTGCACCAGGCGAACGGTCTACCCGACGGGCGGCACTTGTCACACTACATTTTTTGTGAAGGAAGCGGAGACACCCTCTTCATTTTTACTTCCTCTTAGCTTTCGATGTACTGTGAGGTATGCTATCAGTATTCCTATTTTGTATATTCATTACGGAATAATAATAATAATTTGCATTCATAAATATCAGTGACTACAAATCTGTTATGAATCTTTTCATTATCGCCATATTAAATTTCTTTAATTATTTTACATCTTTCAGACAGATGCATCAAGTAATTGTGCTCACGTTGTTTGAATGCAAAGGGATCGAGTGGTTGTCATATCGTGCTGTTTAAATAATTTATTCTACACAAGTCGAACCTGCGGATCTGATTTATGCGAAGATTTATCGAATATTTATTATCATCGTTCACGTTGTAATCGTACTTTAATTACGTAACCATTATGGTACCTCAACTGAACCTTTCGATACCAGCAATTTTCTACTGTGTTTCTGTAAAGTAGTTTACATATTTCTGAGACAACATTCAGATTTGATTTCATTAATGTAGAGTTACTTTGATACATCGATATGTTTGTATTGCAGTGATATTATTCTTATGTGTATTCTTTCTTTTGTCACTATGATCTTTGACGTACTTGTAACTCTGATTTTTGGGCGCGTAAGCGATTGTTAGTTAGTGAGTTAGAGTCGGACCTTGAGAAAGTCAAGTCTTTGACGTCATGTTGGAAAGACGCATATAGTAGCCAGTTTATAAAATGTGAACTTTAACAGTGAGGAAGATGTTTTCAAGTATGTTTTGCATTGTGAAGTGATGTTTTGTGTGTTACGTGATATTGCAATAAAAGCAATTAAAAGGAAGTGTAACTTAAATTCGGAGTGCTGATTATTTTTTGTACATCACTATTGTGCTAACTTTGAAAGGTTTAATCTTCAAGAATGGTTTGTGAAGCGCATCTACAAAACTTTTGAATATAGCAGAATAAAACCTAGGCGTCTTTGCATCCGAGCTTGGAATCATCACCACCTAGATTTTCGACGATTGAGCCATGATTTTACAACGAGACCAGCGTGGGAAACACGAAAAGATGAGTGCCTAGTTTGTTCATTATTACATTAAATGACCTTAATAACTATGCCTAATGACACCTGCCAACTTAGTTGTTGCCCGGAAATGCAGTATTTATCAGCGTGAGCAACATCACAATCGTTAATAAATTTTGACCTTTGTTGTGGTAGGGTTGTTAGAACGTGCAAGTCACAATAGTATTTCTACGGTCAACGAGCCTCCAAATATGGATAACGCTCAGTAACTACCAGTGGTGCCTGATACATCAAAATAGTATAACAGCGATGGCTTCAAAATTGAAAGGTAATAAAAGTTCAATATTCTGAAAATACTAATTGTATCTGGATGTGTGTAAAATTTCTAACCAGATCGTGACATCTCATTTGTAATGTTCCTCTCACTATACGAAATCTTACTCAATCAGAGCATATTTTTTTCTGAGTTAAATAATTCTCTCAATTTCATCTGACAGTAAGAAAAGATACGTTAGACATTTCATGCTTCTGTCATCTGCGGTTGTTGCTGAACATCATGTTAAATGGATGTGGAGGAGTTTTACTTATAATTCGCAACTTGTTAGTGTCGGAAATTGGAGATGAAGAAAAGGAAGCAAACTGAGTCGTTTTTGGTGATGTTTTATAATCGGGGAGGCCTTGTCTCATTGACATTTAAATAAGTAATTCATAACTGAGTCGGGTGTAATCCAGGATTAGTTGTCTCTGTTATTACCGTATACTTCTATGTTTCATGTGCTTGTGAAATTATTCCCATTACCAAATCGAATTTATTGCGGGAGCTCCGAATAACTCAGAAAGATTTTCTTTTAATCCTTAGAATGTGATTTCCTCGTGAAACTGTTTCATTACAATAATATGTTATTTTACCTTGAAGAACATTAAAAAACCTAAAACTATCTGCCTGCATATAATACTCAATTTCATGTTCTTAATTTTTTCTTAATTCTTTTTCTAAAAAATTTGCGTAAACCGATATCAGTTGTAAATACGCAAACTGAAACGATGGATGAAAACTTGTACCAGGCCCGGGATTCGAACCCCTCTGCAATGCATATATACATCACATATGTTTGAGACTCGGAAACTGCACACTTCATTTTGTAAGTAGGCTGTTTAGGTTTTTATATTGGTAACGCCACGTAGCGCTCTATATGAAAATCACTGACTGTGCTGTGTGCAGTCTGAGGCTGGTCGGCACTGTTGCAATAGTCGCTGTTGTAGTGTTGGACAGTTGGCTGTTAACAGCGCGTAGCGTTGCGCAGTTGGAGGTGAGCCCCCAGCAGTGGTGGATGTGGGGAAGTGAGATGGCGGATTTTTGAGAGCGGATGATCTAGACGTGTGTCCATCAGAGACAGTACATTTGTAAGAATGGATGTCATGAACTGCTATATATATTATGACTTTTGAATACTATTAAGGTAAATACAATGTTTCTTCTATATCAAAATCTTTCATTTGCTAACTATGCCTATCAGTAGTTAGTGCCTTTAGTAGTTTGAATCTTTTATTTAGCTGACAGTAGTGGTGCTCGCTGTATTGCAGTAGTTCGAGTAAAGAAGATTGTGTGAGGTAAGTGATTTGTGAAAGGTATAGGTTAATGTTAGTCAGGGCCATTCTTTTGTAGGGATTATTGAAAGTCAGATTGCGTTGCGCTAAAAAATATTGTGTGTCAGTTTAGTGTTAATCAGAATAGGTAAAGAGCGAAATGTCTGAGTACGTTCAGTTTTGTTCAGCTGTTTGAAAATCAAATAATGTAAGAGATTTATCAGCACAGTAATTGAATAATTTTTCTAAAGGTATCAGTTGTCTGACTATCCACTCATTTTCACTGCCGATTGGAGCGCCCAACATTTATGTAGTGAGTCCTGGTTTTAGTTATACAACCGTACTTAGATTACAGCTTATGCCGCACTTCTGGCGTAGTACCTTCACTGCGTTCGTAATTTTCTGCGTCTTGCAAACAACTACACTTGAAAGCGCACAAAATTTGCTGGTGGAAATCGCCATCAGAGTTAGTGTGTGGTAAAGCACTGACGTGAATGAAATGCAGCATGTCATATTTTTCTGTTTGCCTAGGCAATATGCACACGAGGGCATAGCGCTTGAAAAATTACAGCAAACTGATCTTGTTTGTATTCCACATCTGTTCCGAGAAAGCCAAAAGTATATTCAATAAATAAGATGTGCTGATATTACCCGCAAAAACAGTGCACGTTAACTGAACCGTTATAATTTCGTAAACGGTCACTGTAGGTGAATATACAACGTGCAGGCTTCATATGTAAACTGATTCACGTCTGAATCCATGTGAAATTTGTTTGAGCTACAGGAGACAAATTTTTCTGGTTCAACAATATGTCGTGTATGAAGCACGCCGTTGTACTTTCTGAATCATACTGCGATGACGAGGCTACCCACAGAAGATGCCTCGGAATTTTTACTATAAATCAACGGGATTCACTTCTGGTGGAGAATGACCACCCTGCGTTCGTAAAATTAAATACTTGTATTTAGATTGCCACGCGAGAGCTGTAAACACATTTTCATTGATTTTACATGGTCAGACAGTCTGCTGCGACGAGTTATCTCTGTGCTCCATTCTATCTATATTAGACAGTAACACTAACCGAGCAAGTTTATATACCTTCACCATATCGCTTTCAGTCGAGTCATATCAATTATGAGGCAAGCCCCATCGTCAACAGGCTATTCGTGAACGCGTCATTGCTCTCGTGGAGAAAAGTAATTTGAAGGCGTCGGAGGCCTGGGCACGGTATGGCATTCCTAGGTGCATTGCGCGCCAGTGGATCAAACATTATGAGATACGTCCAGGATAATGAACTTGTCAGACTCCCTTTTTAAATGGGGTACACTTGAAACATACACTACTGGCCATTAAAATTGTTACACCACGAAGTTGACGTGATACAGACGTGAAATTTAACCGACAAGAAGAAGATGCTGTGATATGCAAATGGTTAGCTTTACAGAGCATTCACACAAGGTTGGCGCCGGTGGCGACACCTACAACATGCTGACATGACGAAAGTTTCCAACCGATATCTCATACACAAACAGCAGTTGACTGGCGTTGCCTGGTGAAACGTTGTTGTGACGCCTCGTATAAGGAGGAGAAATGCGTACCATCACGTTTCCGACTTTGATAAGGGTCGCATTGTAGCCTATCGCGATTGCTGTTTATCGTACCGCGATAGTGGTGCTCGCGTTGGTCGAGATCCAATGACTGTTAGCAGAATATAGAATCGGTGGGTTCAGGAGGGTAATAGGACGCCGTGCAGGATCCCAACGGCCTCGTATCACTAGCGGTCGAGATGACAGGCATCTTATCCGCATGGCTGTAACGGATTGTGTAGCCACGTCTCGATCCCTGAGTCAACCGATGGGGACGTTTGCAAGACAACAACCGTCTGCACGAACAGTTCGACGACGTTTACAGCAGCTTGGACTATCAGCTGCGGTTACCCTTGACGCTGCATCACAGACAGGAGAGCCTGCGATGGTGTACTCAACGACGAACCTGGGTGTATGAACGGCAAAACGTCATTTTATCAGATGAATCCAGGTCCTGTTTACAGCTTCATTGTGGTCGCATCCGTGTTTGGCGACATCACGGTGAACGCACATTCGAAGCGTGTTTTCGTCATCGCCGTACTGGCGTATCACCTGGCGTGATGGTACGGGTTGCCATTGGTTACACGTCTCGGTCACCTCTTGTTCGCATTTACGGAACTTTGAACAGTGGACGTTAAATTTCAAATGTGCTACGACCGTGGCTCTATCCTTATTTCGATCCCTGCGAAACCCTACATTTCAGCAGGATAATGCACGACCGCATGTTGCAGGTCCTGTACGGGCCTTTCTGGATACAGAAAATGTTCGACTGCTACCCTGGCCAGCACATTCTTCGGATCTCTCATAATTGAAAACGTCTGGTCAATGGTGGCCTAGCAACTGGCTCGTCACAATACCCCAGTCACTACTCTTGACGAACTGTCGTATCGTGTTGAAGCTGCACGGGCAGCTGTACCTGTACACACCATCCAAGCTCTGTTTGTCTCAATGGCCAGTCATGTCAAGGCCGTTATTACGGCTAGAGGTGGTAGTTCTGGGTACTAATTTCTCAGGATCTATGTTCCCAAATTGCGTGAAAATGTAATCTAGTATAATATATTTGTCCAATGAATACCCGTTTATCATCTGCATTTCTTCTTGGTGCAGCAATTTTAATGGCCAGACGTGTACTACTACGTTTCCCAAATCGGTAGATGTGTTATGGCACGATCGACTTGAGGCCGGACTACCAGGAAAACGTGCGGTCATTAAGGAGAGGCTAAACGACGATCATCAACTCCACCGAACAGCGTTTGTCGAGGACAATGTCAATCGCCACTGGCGAGAAATGATAGGGTATTGCTCCCAGTGAAAGATGGTCCAGTAGGAGTATACAGGTCGCAAGGTGCCTTTTGCGACGCCAGATACATTCATGTCATCTAGCACTGGACCTGCGTCTGTGGCACTTTGTTGCTGGGTGTGTTCCTGTGGACGTGGAGTACCTCACAGGACTTCATGACGCGCTACATAACCATATTATGGTTAATAATTTTGTCCTTATCGGTGCGGCAACTATACCTTGAGTGAGTTTCCAGAAGGACCGGTTTACTATAAACGTGCCAGAGATGTGACATGAGTGGTTTGTAGAACAGAATGATGTGTCCCTTCTTGACTGGCTTCCTTCGGGAGCCGACGTAATCATTATTGTAAACCTCAGGCAGAGACGCAACGGGCAATGTTTGAAAACTGGACACACTCCACGACAAGAACGAGTGATGGATTTCGAACATCCCCTTCGCTGCCTGGGAGGGAGTGGCAGATAACGGCAGATTTATTACCCAGCTCTTGGACTTCCTTTCCTAGCAGATTGCAGACAGTCTTTGAAGATGGAAAACTATGGAGAGGATGTTAAGTGGTAAAAAATTCACGTGCCGTGCCCTTATGTAGCCGAAAACATCACAGTAAAAACTATGAATAATTCGTTGTGTTAATTTCATGATTCCCACTATTGAAACAAATTAACGGAGAGACGCAAAAAATGACACTAACCTGAACTTGTTGCCAGACGGTTGCCTAGAGCAGTATTCTTGCGTGTTTTTAGAGCGAACGTTCTTATAAAAGATGTTAAAAAGGTGTTACTCCTTTTACTACGCTTACAGTTCTTTGCTCCTGACTTTTATGAGAGATCTGAATACCCGGTAATGTGATTCGCTCCGGTGTAATATTATGGATAATTAAAATTTCAGCCACGGAAATTTTTATGCTGTGAAGTGTACGTCATGACAGCACGGCATCACGAATACTTGCTCTCTGTTTCTGATCAATTGTACTAGTAGACTGCAATATGAGGGTGACAACAATCGATTTACTTTTATTTACGACAGACTTAAGAAATATCTGTCCATTCGAGAACAACCATGTACAGTAAGTGTTCAAACACCGTAATTCTGTTTTCTTTTCGGTTTCTTTTTATTTCTTTCTCTTTTTCACTTTTCTCTTTGTCTAACGAATCAAGAGTCTACTCATGTAAAACAGTATTCCCATTCAACAAGATGAGCTTTCACCAGTTCTTTCGACCTGTGCACCCATAAGAACGACCGAGACTGCTCCAGATTGAATTTATCGGTCCTATTTTGTCCAAGCAAAACCAAATATATAAATGAATCAGATACAATATTGCAAAGTTTTCTTCATCTCCAACTTCAAGACTTCCATTCAGTATGTTAAAACGGCTGCTACACGGCCTGTCCAAAAAGTTCAGAGACTGGTTTTATTCCTGGTGTATAAGCCACTACCATGGAAACTCCAACTAATAACTGCGAACAACACGTGTGCTTCACCCAACCAGTTGTGAGCATTGTAAAGTAATAAACGTTCATCCGTAGTGTGTCGACGTCGTTGTTTCACACTGGACCAATATACAGAAATCAAGTGTACAAGAAATTCTCCAGAATGCTTGGAAGAAGATAACAAAGTGTGTAAAGTGTAAAGCACTCTAACCAAAATGTTAAGGTTTTTATTAATACAGTTTCGAAACTTTTTTGGACTAACGGAGTATTATTCAGTTGTCCAACAAGCGTTAGTTACTAATCCTCGCAGAAAGTGGCCCAATTGAAACGGAATCCGGTACTCCTTTGTGGTCGTGGGCAATTTTGGGACTGCATTCTTATAACACTCGTTGAAAGGTGGGAAGGAGCAACAACCTGTCCCGTTGGCAACAACTTATAGTAAAATTAACCTACGACTCTAGGACAACTGTATCTCGGAAATCACCCTGCAACTATTTTAATATTAGAATCATTTTAAAAAAATATTGTTCCTTGTCTTTAATGATAGTGTTAAATACAGAAATGCAAGAATAAGTAAATGCATACAAACATATTTCAGTTGAAACTTGAACGCATTACGAATACAGTGAACTGTTTTTATGTGAACTCGTTTTCTCGACGTGGGCATCTCTTTCACCTTTTTAACTGTTTTAGTACCAGATATTGATTGAAGTGATGCATGCCACTTTTGACCGAATGTGGAAGTGCCTATAATGATTTTGTGAAGCAATAATATCACGGGAGTCCTACTCCATCAAGATAGATGAGATCGGTATCCTGATAACACAGCACAGAGTATTTGATACGTTAAGTGCTCTGATCTCTAGCTGTTATGAAATATTAACTAGCACGACGGTGAAATGGTCGAGTACCTCCTGTACGAAATTCCAACACGTAGGGTTCATACTTTTCTCACATGTACACAAAAAACTGCAACAACATGAAAGGTGTACAATAATTAGATTCACTATGAATTCGCTAAACAGAACACGAAAAGTAGCCTTAAGAATGCCTTTCCGTAGCTTCTCCAACAGAAAAGATCTTATAGAGACATACACAGAGGCTGGTAATGAAGGTGAACCCTACCGAACGATCAGTCTGACATCTTGCGCGTATATTCTGCTCACTGCGTCGATTAAAAATACAAAAAAGCATAAAAAATACAGTTTTTTTATACTGAGCAAATAGTTTCTTTTCAAATACACTAAAGAAATAAGTTTGGAGCTGTCACTTAGTATGGAAAGGTAAAAAAGAGAAGAATTATCATACCATCCTATTTTTTATAGACTAAGCTTTCGGCAGTGTGGGGAATACCGGTATGCGTTAGCGACGAACTACAAAGGTAAATGAGTAATCGACAGCACAGACATAATCCAAGATGCATGATTAAGAATAATGTACTAAAAAAAAAAAAACAAGTTGGAGATAACAGAGGTTTAGTGTGACGTTACAGGTTTTGGAGTCTGTTGTAGGTGGAACGAAATTTCGAATAGATTTTACAATGCAACGAGTTGATACAGCAATGCTAACTTTCGCGATCGTGCCAGTTCCTCATTAAAATAAGGAAGACTAAGCAGGTGACAGGAAAGTCATTTACAATACATCAAAATAGGAATAGACACGTTAACAGAAGAAGCAGTCTTCTGTGACTTTTTATGGTGGTTCCTTATGTATTGGTATTTAAATGTTATGCAAAGTTCGATTTAGTGTTATTGTGCCTGCTACACAAATGAAAAACTATTTACGTCAGTGACTAAGTTGCGGTACTTCTCGCAGTTAGCCGGCCGCGGTGGTCGTGCGGATCTGGCGCTGCAGTCCGGAACCGCGGGACTTCTACGGTCGCAGGTTCGAATCCTGCCTCGGGCATGGGTGTGTGTGATGTCCTTAGGTTAGTTAGGTTTAAGTAGTTCTAAGTTCTAGGGGACTTATGACCTAAGATGTTGAGTCCCATAGTGCTCAGAGACATTTGAACCATTTTTCTCGCAGTTAGTTTGTCCGACGCGATGATTTTATATTAAAACATACTACTATTACTCCGTCTTCCATTGAACGTACCCGACCTATATGTCTCTCGAATCGATGAAGGAACTAGTCCATCTTGAAGAAGGAAACCAGGTAGTGCTATGGTTGACTCGCTACATGGCATTGCATTTGGTCAAACGAATATCAACTGCGTTTTTTTCTCAGGTAGGAACCCCCATTTTATCACATATTCGTGTAGTACGTAAAGAAATATCAATGTTTTATTTGGACCACTTTTTTCGCTTTGTGATAGATGGTGCTTTAGTAGTCACAAACATATGGCTCACAATTTTAGACGAACATTTAGTAACATGTAGGTTTTTTAAATTAAAATACAGAACGTAGGTACTTTTGAGCATTTTATTTCGGTTGTTCCAATGTGATACATGTACCTTTGTGAACTTATCAATTCTGAGAACGCATGCTGTTACAGCGTTATTACCTGTAAAAACCACATTAAGGCACTAAATGTTCAAAATGATATCCATCAACCTCATTGCATTTGGCAATGCGTGTAACGTCATTCCTCTCAACAGCGAGTAGTTCGCCTTCCGTAATGTTCGCACATGCGCTGACGCATGTTGTCTGGCGTTGTCGGTGGATCACGATAGCAAATATACTTCAACTTTCCCCACAGAAAGAAATCCGGGGACGTCAGATCCGTTGAACGTACGGGACATGATATGGTGCTTCGGCAACCAATCCCATGAAATATGCTATGCAATACCGCTTCAACCGCACGCGAGCTATGTGCCGGATATCCATCATGTTGGAAGTACATCGCCATTGTGTCATGCAGTGAAACATCTTGTAGAATCATCGGTAGAACATTACGTTGGAAATCAGCATACATTGCACCATTTAGATTGCCATCGATAAAATGGGGGCCAATTATCCTTCCTCCCATATTGCCGCACCATACATTAACCCGACAAGGTCGCTAATTTTCCACTTGCCTCAGCCATCGTGGATTTTCCGTTGCCCAATAGTGCATATGCCGGTTTACGTTAAGGCTGTTGGTGAATGACGCTTCGTCGCTAAATCGACACCGTGCAAGAAATCTGTCATCGTCCCGTAATTTCTCTTGTGCCCAGTGGCACAACTGTACACGACGTTCGAAGTCGTCGCCATGCAATTCCTGGTGCACAGAAATATGGTACTGGTGCAATCGATGTTGATGTAGCATTCTCAACACCGACGTTTTTGATATTCCCGATTCTCGCGTAATCTGTCTGTTACTGATGTGCGGATTAGCCGCGACAGCAGCTAAAACATTTACTTGGGCATCATCATTTGTTGCAGGTCGTGGTTGATGTTTCACATGTGGCTGAACACTTCCTGTTTCCTTAAATAACGTAACTATCCGGCGAACGGTCCAGACACTTGGATGATGTCGTCCAGGATACCGAGCAGCGTACATAGCACACGCCCGTAGAGCATTTTGATCACAATAGTCATACATCAACACGATATCGACCTTTTCCGCAATTGGTAAACGGTTCGTTTTAACACCAGTAATGTATCACGAAGCAAATACCGTCCTCAGTGGCGGAATGATGTGTGATACCACGTACTTATACGTTTGTGACTATTAAGTGCCATCTATCACAAAGTGAAAAAAGTAGTCCAACTACAACATTCACATTTCTTTACGTACTACACGAATATGTAATAAAAATGAGGGTTCCCATTTTAAAAAACGCAGTTGATATCCGTTTGACCTATCGCAGCGCCATCTAGCGGGCCAACCATAGCACCATCCGGTTTCCCCCTTCAAGCTAGACAAGTTTCGTTCTTTGTAGTTCTTTCGTTTGACGCTTATTTCGTGAGATATTTGGCCCGCTCACGATCAATTCTATATTGGGAAAACTGATTACTTTTACTTTTTCAGAGGAAGAACTGCTAGGCAAGGTAATTCTTCAGCATTTAGGCCTATTTTTATTTGTCAAAATTAGGAAATATTAGGGTATTTATTATGACTCTGGGGCGTTATCATTTACAACAATGGCACCAATGTTCCGTAAACATTTGCATAGAAAAATTGATTTTGTTGCTTCATGGATATAGAAGTGGGTACATACAAAATTTTACAACACTTTTAAGCAATATTTGATTATATTTAAGCTAAATATTACATAGAACTTACACGCTTTCGTGCCTCATCACAAAATGGCTACTTACGCTACGAAGAAACAAAAGGGAGGAGAGGCGATCTTTTTGCCAAACAACAGAGATTGCAAATACACTCCTGGAAATGGAAAAAAGAACACATTGACACCGGTGTGTCAGACCCACCATACTTGCTCCGGACACTGCGAGAGGGCTGTACAAGCAATGATGACACGCACGGCACAGCGGACACACCAGGAACCGCGGTGTTGGCCGTCGAATGGCGCTAGCTGCGCAGCATTTGTGCACCGCCGCCGTCAGTGTCAGCCAGTTTGCCGTGGCATACGGAGCTCCATCGCAGTCTTTAACACTGGTAGCATGCCGCGACAGCGTGGACGTGAACCGTATGTGCAGTAGACGGACTTTGAGCGAGGGCGTATAGTGGGCATGCGGGAGGCCGGGTGGACGTACCGCCGAATTGCTCAACACGTGGGGCGTGAGGTCTCCACAGTACATCGATGTTGTCGCCAGTGGTCGGCGGAAGGTGCACGTGCCCGTCGACCTGGGACCGGACCGCAGCGACGCACGGATGCACGCCAAGACCGTAGGATCCTACGCAGTGCCGTAGGGGACCGCACCGCCACTTCCCAGCAAATTAGGGACACTGTTGCTCCTGGGGTATCGGCGAGGACCATTCGCAACCGTCTCCATGAAGCTGGGCTACGGTCCCGCACACCGTTAGGCCGTCTTCCGCTCACGCCCCAACATCGTGCAGCCCGCCTCCAGTGGTGTCGCGACAGGCGTGAATGGAGGGACGAATGGAGACGTGTCGTCTTCAGCGATGAGAGTCGCTTCTGCCTTGGTGTCAATGATGGTCGTATGCGTGTTTGGCGCCGTGCAGGTGAGCGCCACAATCAGGACTGCATACGACCGAGGCACACAGGGCCAACACCCGGCATCATGGTGTGGGGAGCGATCTCCTACACTAGCCGTACACCACTGGTGATCGTCGAGGGGACACTGAATAGTGCACGGTACATCCAAACCGTCATCGAACCCATCGTTCTACCATTCCTAGACCGGCAAGGGAACTTGCTGTTCCAACAGGACAATGCACGTCCGCATGTATCCCGTGCCACCCAACGTGCTCTAGAAGGTGTAAGTCAACTACCCTGGCCAGCAAGATCTCCGGATCTGTCCCCCATTGAGCATGTTTGGGACTGGATGAAGCGTCGTCTCACGCGGTCTGCACGTCCAGCACGAACGCTGGTCCAACTGAGGCGCCAGGTGGAATTGGCATGGCAAGCCGTTCCACAGGACTACATCCAGCATCTCTACGATCGTCTCCATGGGAGAATAGCAGCCTGCATTGCTGCGAAAGGTGGATATACACTGTACTAGTGCCGACATTGTGCATGCTCTGTTCCTGTGTCTATGTGCCTGTGGTTCTGTCAGTGTGATCATGTGATGTATCTGACCCCAGGAATGTGTCAATAAATTTTCCCCTTCCTGGGACAATGAATTCACGGTGTTCTTATTTCAATTTCCAGGAGTGTACATTCGTAGATCATATTAATTGATTACAGATTCGTTGTTATTTTTCAGCGATAATATTTATTTCCATACGATGTCAGTTTTGGTATATTTGCGAAGTTATTTAATATCATTTTTATCACGCAGTGTGGCGTAACGCCACAATGTCCCTCATTCTATTACATATTGAAATGGAACTGAGGATATGTTTCTGAAAGAACATGTCTGGTAGCCGGCCGGTGTGGCCGTGCGGTTCTAGGCGCTTCAGCCTGGAACCACGTGACCGCTACGGTCGCAAGTTCGAATCCTGCCTCGCGCATGGATGTGTGTGATGTCCTTAGGTTAGTTAGGTTTAAGTAGGTCTAAGTTCTAGAGGACTGATGACCACAAATGTTAAGTCCCATACTGCTCAGAGCCATTTGAACCATGTCGGGAATCCGGTTTAGTGTTTGTTACTGTTTCATGGAAATTCGAGAGAAGAAGAGATAAAGAAAATTTAAGAGTTCGCATATTACGGAGGGTGTTGATAATTTTCCCCAATATCTACATTCTCTCAATAATTAAGGTGCTGTTAACAAGGATGTCCCGGATACACGTAGCATACTCTGGGATAAGTATTCGTCAGCGCTACTCTCTGTTATGACAGGATTATTCTATTAACATAGGCCTCTATAAAATTCGTTAAAAAACAACAAGTCATTCATGTAGGATAACGAAGCCGCTCAAATGTCAGTACGGGCAACGTTTAGGCTACACTGTATTTTTTTTTTAGAAAAAATAGTGCATGGAAGGGAAATTAATTACCCAATATTTCACATCATTGGCATTCATCAGACATGGCAGGGCGACTGTAGACAAGACATTTAAGTGTGACCAATTGTTCCAGGATAATTCGACAAGCACGAATCATGAAAGCGACGGAACTGCTGAGCCAATCACCGAAGATTTATACCCGTTATTTTAAGCAACGCTGAATCGGGCCATTAGCGTCTCTAAATGATCTATGCGCAAACAAGCGCTGTACGCCGTGCCTCATTCAGTGCAATTACGCAGTCGCTCATCTGTTGCAGCCTCCATTAGACGTGAAATACAGGGCTCCAGATAATCTGAGCCACGCATGCCATCAAGATTGCGCTTCGGGCATCAGTCACCGCTAGCCACTATTCATGCGATGCCTGCTGGAATCCCGGAACTACGACGGCGTGCGGAAAAGTAATGCTTCCGAATTTTTATATGAAGTCTGTTAAGGCTTTTTTAAATGAAACAAACGTCGAAACATTCTATATCTTTATTCTTAATGTCTACGTACTAGGGATATTCGGAAAATAAGGTCCGACCGGGCGCGAAATGAAAACCATAGTGAAATCCGATGAAGCTTTGCACAGATTTGTTGATCAGTGCCTCTAGTGTGCCTTTCAATCGCGTAACATCGCTTTTTTAGTTCTGAGCACAAAGTGATCACGTAAAGATGAATAGAAAATAGTTTCTTCCTCCAAGTATGTGTGCCCGACGGGAGATTTTGCCTCATTTCATGCAGCACACATAACGTAAGTGTCATGCATTTTCTTCCTTATGACGATCCTCAGCAGAACACTGCAAGGGCAACGACGACGCTCTTGCAGCGTCTTCGATGGGATGATGGGATGTGTTTGATCACCCACCAAACAGCCCAGGCGTGGCACCCTCTGATGTTCATTTCTGCTCACGTCTCCCGCTGATTTTCATGGCAATTCTCTACTTTCAGACAACGAGCTGCAGACCAGCGTAGAGAATTGGCGGAAAGCACAGGCGGCTGCCTTGTATGACGAGCGTACTGGAAGGTGGTACAACCCTACGACAAGTGTGTAAGTCTGAGCAGCGACTGTATAGAAGTAGTGGGAAGTTGTAGCCAACTGTTGCGAGTAAAACAATTTTGATTTTCACACTGGTTCGCATTTCGCGTCCTGTCGGGCATTACTTTCCGGATAGCCTTCGTATTTATTTCTCAGTATGGCTACGAACACATCTTTCCCAACGAGAAATCAGTTTGTTGATACTGTCATAGTAGAATGCTCCATTTTGTTGAGGGAGCCACAAACTCAACTCTGCCCCCACAGATTCATCATATCAAGGTGAAGCCCTCGAAGATGTTCATTTTAAGTTTAAGAAACAGATGAAAATCGGATGGGGGCAAGTCTGAACTGCATGAAAGATGTTCTACACTGTGTGGTCAAAAGTGTCCGGACACCCCCAAAAAACAAATGTTTCTCATACTAGGTGCATTGTGCTGCCACCTACTGCAAGTTACTCAATATCAGCGACCTCAGTAGTCATTAGACATCGTGACAGAGCAGAATGGGGCGCTCCGCGGTACTCACGTACTTCGAACGTGGTTAGGTGATTAGGTGTCTCTTGTGTCATATCTATGTACGCAAGATTTTCACACTCCTAAAATCGCTGTGGCCTCTGTTTCCGTTGTGATAGTGAAGTGGAAACGTGAAGGGACACGTACAGCACAGAAGCGTACAAGCCGTACTCGTCTGTTGACTGACAAAAAAAAAAAAATGGCTCTGAGCACTATGGGACTCAACTGCTGAGGTCATTAGTCCCCTAGAACTTAGAACTAGTTAAACCTAACTAACCTAAGGACATCACAAACATCCATGCCCGAGGCAGGATTCGAACCTGCGACCGTAGCGGTCTTGCGGTTCCAGACTGCAGTGCCTTTAACCGCACGGCCACTTCGGCCGGCTGTTGACTGACAAAACCGCCGACAGTTGAAGAGGGTCGTAATATGTAATAGGCAGACATTTATCCAGACCATCACACAGGAATTCCAAACTGCATCAGGATCCACTGCAAGTACTGTGACAGTTAGGCGTGAGGTGAGAAAACTTGGATTTCATGGTCGAGCGGCTGCTCATAAGCCACACATCACGTCGGTAAATGACAAACGACGCCTCGTAAGAAGCATAAACATTGGACAACTGAACAGTGGAAAAATGTTGCGTGGAGTGACGAATCACGGTACAGAATGTGGCGTTCCGACGACAGGGTGTGGGTATGGCGAATGCCCGGTGAACGCCATCTGCCAGCCTGTGTAGCGCCAACAGTAAAATTCGGAGGCGGTGGTATTGTGGTGAGGTCGTGTTTTTCACGGAGAGAGTTTATACCCCTTGTTGTTTTGCGTGGTACTATCACAGCACAGGCCTACATTGATGTTTTAAGCACCTTCTTTCTTCCCACTGTTGAAGAGTAATTGGGGAATGGCCATTGTATCTTAAACACGATCGAGCACCTGTTCATAAAACACGACCTGTGGCGGAGTGGTTACACGATAATAACGTTCCTGTACTGGACTGGCCTGCACAGGGTCCTGATCTGAATCATGTAGAACACCTCTGGGCTGTTTTGGAAGGCCGACATCGTGCCAGGCCTCACCGACCGACATCGATACCTCTCCTCAGAGCAGCACTCTGAAGAATGGGCTGCCCTTCCGCGAGGAACCTTCAGGCACCTGATTGAACGTATGCCTGCGAGATTGGAAGCTGTCATCAAGGTTGAGGTTGGGCCAACACCATACTGAATTCCAGTATTACCATGGAGGGTGCCACGAACTTGAAAGTTATTTTTAGCCAGGTGTCCGGATACTTTTATCACCTAGTTTATGTCAGTGAACACAAGAGATGTCACACCGCTCGTGTGTGATCTGACATTGTCATGCTGAAATAGATGTTGCTCCATTTGTGGACGAAATTTTCGATTTCGACGTTCGATTACAGCAAACTGTTTCTTATGCACCACCGCATTTTTACGTTACATAGCGCCATGTTACAGGCCACAATTCGGAGTCTAGCGATAGAGGACTGGAAATACGTAGACATGAATAATAAAGATGTAAAATGTTAATAAAATCTGTTTCATTTAAAAAGCTTCAAAAATTTTCACCTACAAAATTCGGAGGTATTACTTTTCAGGAGGCCCTCTTACATGTTTAGACTGTAAAGTTTCAGGATTTATCGCCTTCTATGTGGTGCTGAACAATTAAATATAACGTTACTCTATAATAATTCTCTCACTCCGCAGTGGCGGCGTTCTAAAAGTCCCTTGCTAGTTGAAAGTGTGTGTCGGATTTGCACGGATCTGGAACGTCATCAGTGGTGAGACAGTCTATTAGCAGTGTAGCTATTCATGTATACTAGTTAGTTCCGACTGACTTCACTTCTAAGAATGCCTCTTGCAAGGGTTCCACCGTGTTGATGTATGCCTTTACCTTCAGCAAGCAGAAACCCTCACTTCTTCCAGAAGATCTTTTCGAAAATTATTTTTACAAAGACGAACTGTTCAACAGTTCTGAGAAATTATCTGGTTTTATTTGGCAGATTTCAAACAAATTAGAATTCACAAGTCAGGTTATAGTTTGTTAGTAACACAAGTATGACTGAACTTTTGGTAGAACCATCTTCTACTTCATTAACAGTCTGTGTTGACCACCGTCGCGGAACTTCGTCATAGAGGTGTGACGCACAACGCTTTAGACTCTGTGGCTACTTGTGATGACACGGTTCTATCATAAGAAAGTGTTTCTTTGCCGTGCGACGCCCCAGGAGCACTTCAAACGTAAAACTCAACCACAACGAACCCAGAGTCGGTTAAATACTCCGACTAACCCTAATAATGTACCTTAAACTTGATTGCTTACTAACTAACCACGATTTCTCAGTTATATTAGCTAATATGGGGGCAGCTGTTTTACGAACTCCCAAATTATTAATTCGCTTTTATGTTCCCTCACGCCCTCTACCTCTTTCCAGATTTCACAGAAGTTCTCCATCATTCCTTGCTCGACTGATATTCCAGGAAGATAGAATATTGCGGGGAAAGGGCTTAGCCACAGGTTAGGGGCTGTTCCTAGAATAAATCTTTCATTCTGCGGCGTATAATTCCTCTGAACATGCCACTGTACATTCGATAGACTTCTCTTGTAACCATTACAATGTTCTACGAACCTCAAGCAAATGACATGACATTACTATCCTGAGAGAAAATGAAGAATAACTACATGTTTTTCTGAATGGCATGAACGGTGTAACGAGTACAGGATAGGGACTGAGAGTAAATCGAAGAAAGCCGAAAGTAATGAGAAGCAGCAGAAATAGAACATCGAGAAACTTAACATCAGAGTTTATGGTCATGTAGTAGATGAGTTAAGGAATTCTGATACCTAGGCAGCAAAGAAGGAGCAAGGAGGACATCAGAGGCTGACTAGCACTGGCAAAAAGGGGCATTCCTGGCCAAGAGAAGTTTACTAGTATCAAAAGCAGACCTTAATTTGAGGAAGAAACTTCTGAGAATGTACGTTTGGAGCACAGCATTGTATGGTAGTGAAACACAGACTGCAGGAAAATCGGAGCAGGGGAGAACCGAAGCATTTGAGATTTGGTGCTACTGACGAGTGTTGAAATTTAGGTGGACTGATAAGTATGAGGAGGTTCTGCGCAAAATGGGAGAGGAAAAGAATATGCGGAAAAAATTAACAATTAGAAGGGACAGGATCATAGGACACCTGTTAAGACATCAGAGAATGACTTCCATAGTAGTAGAGGGCAACAAATGCAGAGGAAGACACAGATTAGAATACATCCAAAAGTAACTGAGGACGTAGGTTGCGGCCGGCCGAAGTGGCCGTGCGGTTTAAGGCGCTGCAGTCTGGAACCGCAAGACCGCTACGGTCGCAGGTTGGAATCCTGCCTCGGGCATGGATGTTTGTGATGTCCTTAGGTTAGTTAGGTTTAACTAGTTCTAAGTTCTAGGGGACTAATGACCTCAGCAGTTGAGTCCCATAGTGCTCAGAGCCATTTGAACCATTTGACGTAGGTTGCAAGTGCTACTTGTGAGGAATTCGTGGCGGGCCGCATCAGATCAGTCAGAAGACTGATGCCTCAGCAGAAAAAAAAAAAAAAAGAAAAAACAAAATCCTCTAGCGTGTACTTGGATTTAAAGCCTTTAGATTTGTGCGGTTTGTTATGTAATGGAAAATAAGCGATATTCTTTTAGTACTCGTGTGAATACTTCACAGTTATTATTATTTAGAGGCAGCTGTCACTTTTCACACCTCACATAAATCTTGTCTGTCATTTTGCAATTGGTTTTGATCATCTGATGTCTTTAAAAGACAGTAAATGACAGCATTATATGCAAAAAAATCTAAGAGAGTAGTTCCGACTCTCTCCTAAATAGTGTATGTACATCAGGTACAACAGTGGGCAGTTCCACTTTGGTATATTACCTCTCTTTTACTCAATGATTTTCCGTCAGTTATTACGAAATATGACCTTTCTGACAGGAAACCACGAATCCAGTCACACAACTGAGACGATGCTCCATAGGGAGACAATTTAATTAGATGTCGCTTGTGAGGAACGGTGTGAGAAACCTCGTGCGATTCTAAAAACATGGAATCGGTTTGACGTCCAGTGACGATTGGACTCATTACTTCGTGAGAATAATAGCTAGTTGTGTTTCACAAGGACGATATTTTCAGAATCTGCTTGATAATAAATCGTTTTCTTGGAGGTGATTCTTAATGTCTGACCATTGTACATGTTCCAAAATTCTAGATCGACGTTACTGTTATCGGACTGTAATTCAGAGGATTTCTCTTATTTACATTCTCGCGCAATGCTGTGACTTGAGCAACTTTCCAATCTTTGGATACGGGTCATCCTACGAGTTAGTGGCTGTGCATGATTGCTAAGTATGAAACTTTTGTATTAGCATTCTCTGAAAGAAACCTGACTGGGCCGGCCGGAGCGGCTGAGCGGTTCTAGGCGCTTCAGTCTGGAACCGCGCGACCGCTACGGTCGCAGGTTCGAATCCTGCCTCGGGCATGGATGTGTGTGATGTCCTTAGGTTAGTTAGGTTTAGGTAGTTCTGACTGATGAACTCAGCTGCTAAGTCCCATAGTGCTCGGAGCCATTTGAACCATTCCTGAACCTGACTGGTGTACAATCTCGACCATTCCCTCACAACACCGAGGACATCTGATTCCAAGTTACTCACGCTGGCAGTTGCTCTTCATTCGAATTATTGCATGTTAAATTCGTCTTCCTTGGTGAAGGAATTCCGGAAAATCGTGTTTAGTAATTCTGCTTCAGAGGCGCGGTCGTCAGTAGCATCACCATTTTAGCGCTCAGTGAAGGTACTGACTGCATTTTGCATCTGGTGTACTTTACCTACTACCAGAATCTTTTTGAAATACATTGAATACATTCACAATTGCCAATGTGGACAACCATCAGCTGTAGAATGGAACGAAGGCAATGAAAATTTTGTGCCTGACCTGGACTCGAACATGGATTTCCCGCTTATCGCAGTCGGTCGCCTTACTACTTGGCTATCCATGCACGACTCACGGTCAGACCCGAACTTCCATGTGTTGTCAACCACGAGTCTACAACCTGTACTCGTACATCCATTATGTACATCCACGTACAGATAAGTCATTTTACTTGAAAGTCTCTTGCCCGGTGTCGGCGGATAAACACAATACTGCAGTACCTGTGTTATTCTGAATTATGATGCCAAGTTCCTTTGGACATGCATGCATATCCAAAGGAGCAGGCACTTTGGTAACTATACCCGTTATAGAAAAAATATAAATGTTATGTGACTAGGGTCTACCGTCGGGTAGACCGTTCGCCGGGTGCAAGTCTTTCGATTTGACGCTACTTCGGCGACTTGCGCGTCGATGGGGATGAAATGATGATGGTTAGGACAACACAGCACCCAGTCCCTGAGCGGAGAAAATCTCCAACACAGCCGGGAATCGAACCCGGGCCATTAGAGTTTACATTCTGTCTCGCTGAACACTCAGTCACCTGGGGTGGACTATACCCGGTATGAAATACACTAAATGTATTCTCAATTGCGAGTATAGATAACCATCAGCTGTAGAATGGAATAATGACAGTGAAAATTTGCGCCACACCGGGACTAGAACCCTGATTTCCAGATTATCACGACCGGTCACCTTACCACTTACTTTCTTTCTCTCTCTCTTTTTTTTTTTTTTTTATGGGAATGAACGGTCTCTCCCCGCTGGTCGCTGTGCTGTTCCCTCACACAGACATGGTACTATGTTGGTCGTTTTATTTCATTTATTTATTTATTTATTTATTTTCTTTTATTTTGTTGTTATTTGTTTTACAAAAAGAAAACTTGATAGACATAAAATTCCACTATTCCTGGACTCAAAAGGAAACAATTTTTTTTCCTAGCAAGAACGCAATGAGACATGGTTCCAGAAGCAAGGGGGAGACAAAGCTACCGAATTCCCTGGTGGTTAAAGATAAGGTGCAACATATTTGCAAATAAAGCACAGTAATGGGGAATGAGCATTCACCATATATTGACGGAAAACAAGGAGGTCGGGATCGTTGTCACACCCAACTACATTGTGCACTTAGTGTACGAGGAGCCATAAGATTGAATTAATTTTGGTCCGAGGGAAAACGGAAAAGTCTGGACACAGAAGAACTTCAACTGAGAAGGCAGCTTCAGCTGATAGGGTAAGGAAGGCCAGTTGTCGGCGAATCCAGTGCCCGTGTTCTCGCCCACAAGAGACAAACCTGTGTGGTAATGTATCTGGTTGATGACATGTATCGCAAAGCCCAGTCGGACTAAGACCAATGTGATGGAAGCGTTCATTGACGGGGATCAGAGTGCGAATGACCGTACAACATGATGAGGCGATTTCCATCGGGATTGTATGATGGCTAACGTGAAACCACACTGTTTTCCAGGACACCAATGGCGCGGCCATTTCAACTGGGGAGAGTGATGACTGTGCCCCCAACGAGAAAGCAAGGATCTGGTGGTAAGATGTGTCACTGATAAAATATCAGCTCTCAGAAAACTTATGATAATGTAAAATTCACGTAAGTGCTGCAATTAGAGTTGATTCAGCCAACAACGGAAGACGGAGTCAGACTGGTCGGTTGAAGACACTGAGAGGTGGCAGAAGCCCCCTCTCATATTTCTATCTTACTCTGAGTAATTCGATTTTCCTCTCTAATTGCATGCGGTGAAAAGTTACCATTCCTTCTCACACGGACTTCCCACGCAGCGTCTCTCGTCACCCGGGTGGTCCGGTGACAGTCAGGCTCTGCTGATCTTGAAAGCGTTAAGCCGACGGGTGTGAAGGAGTCGAGTGAATGCTTTTCAGACGCCGACATTGTCAGTAGAGCAGCGGAGACACGCCCGCAGGGGCCTGAAGGAGCGGCTGGGCTAGAGATTCCGTTACTTTGCAGAAACTTAGCGAAAACACTTCCTGGCGGGCTACCAGCGAGGCGTGGGAATGACTTGTGTCCCCAGGCAGTCTTGGCGGGCAAATTCCCGCATTTTCTGCCAAATTGTAACTGTGATTGGCTTGCTCAGGACATAGCTCCGTGACGTAGCAAAATCGGCGCAGAAATTGGCGCCAAGAATCTCCATTGGTGGAATGGTAATGCTTCGGCAATAGAGTGGAATTTTCCGCCGGTTTTTGAGTTGCTGATTGGAACGTTTGACCACGGCCACTGTCGTGGGGGCGGGAATGTTCTGTGTTCGGTTTGTACGGGTGCTCTTGTGGTAGTCGGCTCTCGCCTTTCGGTCGGAGTAGGTTACAAGACTGAGCTCTCGCTGCTCTGGACAGCCTGCCTTCCGTTGGCTGTCTAATATACTTTTATATGATTGTAACTTTTTAACAAAGTTGCTGAAGTTTCGACTTCAACATAACAACTGGTCTGTTAGGAAACGATTAAAATCTCCGCCTAACGGATGTTTCAGCGGAGTTTTACAAAGGCTTTCAGACAGTCGTTCTTCCCGTGAACCATACGCGACTGGAACAGGAAAGGGAGGTAATGACAGTGGCACGTAAAGTGCCCTCCGCCACACACCGTTGGGTGGCTTGCGGAGTATAAATGCAGATGTAGATGTAGATGTAGATGTAGACAGTTGGCAATTGAGCGTTCTGCGTACAAGCAGCTCAATATCAGCGACCTCAGTAGTCATTGGATATCGTGACAGAGCAGAATGGGGCGCTCCGCGGTACTCACGTACTTCGAACGTGGTTAGGTGATTAGGTGTCTCTTGTGTCATATCTATGTACGCAAGATTTTCACACTCCTAAAATCGCTGTGGCCTCTGTTTCCGTTGTGATAGTGAAGTGGAAACGTGAAGGGACACGTACAGCACAGAAGCGTACAGGCCGAACCCGTCTGTTGACTGACAAAAAAAAAAAAATGGCTCTGATCACTATGGGACTCAACTGCTGAGGTCATTAGTCCCCTAGAACTTAGAACTAGTTAAACCTAACTAACCTAAGGACATCACAAACATCCATGCCCGAGGCAGGATTCGAACCTGCGACCGTAGCGGTCTTGCGGTTCCAGACTGCAGTGCCTTTAACCGCACGGCCACTTCGGCCGGCTGTTGACTGACAAAACCGCCGACAGTTGAAGAGGGTCGTAATATGTAATAGGCAGACATTTATCCAGACCATCACACAGGAATTCCAAACTGCATCAGGACCCACTGCAAGTACTGTGACAGTTAGGCGTGAGGTGAGAAAACTTGGATTTCATGGTCGAGCGGCTGCTCATAAGCCACACATCACGTCGGTAAATGACAAACGACGCCTCGTAAGAAGCGTAAACAGTAGACAACGGAACAGTGGAAAAATGTTGCGTGGAGTGACGAATCACGGTACAGAATGTGGCGTTCCGACGACAGGGTGTGGGTATGGCGAATGCCCGGTGAACGCCATCTGCCAGCCTGTGTAGCGCCAACAGTAAAATTCGGAGGCGGTGGTATTGTGGTGAGGTCGTGTTTTTCACGGAGAGAGTTTATACCCCTTGTTGTTTTGCGTGGTACTATCACAGCACAGGCCTACATTGATGTTTTAAGCACCTTCTTTCTTCCCACTGTTGAAGAGTAATTGGGGAATGGCCATTGTATCTTAAACACGATCGAGCACCTGTTCATAATGCACGACCTGTGGCGGAGTGGTTACACGATAACAACGTTCCTGTACTGGACTGGCCTGCACAGGGTCCTGATCTGAATCATGTAGAACACCTCTGGGCTGTTTTGGAAGGCCGACATCGTGCCTGGCCTCACCGACCGACATCGTTACCTCTCCTCAGAGCAGCACTCTGAAGAATGGGCTGCCCTTCCGCGAGGAACCTTCAGGCACCTGATTGAACGTATGCCTGCGAGATTGGAAGCTGTCATCAAGGTTGAGGTTGGGCCAACACCATACTGAATTCCAGTATTACCATGGAGGGTGCCACGAACTTGAAAGTTATTTTTAGCCAGGTGTCCGGATACTTTTATCACCTAGTTTATGTCAGTGAACACAAGAGATGTCACACCGCTCGTGTGTGATCTGACATTGTCATGCTGAAATAGATGTTGCTCCATTTGTGGACGAAATTTTCGATTTCGACGTTCGATTACAGCAAACTGTTTCTTATGCACCACCGCATTTTTACGTTACATAGCGCCATGTTACAGGCCACAATTCGGAGTCTAGCGATAGAGGACTGGAAATACGTAGACATGAATAATAAAGATGTAAAATGTTAATAAAATCTGTTTCATTTAAAAAGCTTCAAAAATTTTCACCTACAAAATTCGGAGGTATTACTTTTCAGGAGGCCCTCTTACATGTTTAGACTGTAAAGTTTCAGGATTTATCGCCTTCTATGTGGTGCTGAACAATTAAATATAACGTTACTCTATAATAATTCTCTCACTCCGCAGTGGCGGCGTTCTAAAAGTCCCTTGCTAGTTGAAAGTGTGTGTCGGATTTGCACGGATCTGGAACGTCATCAGTGGTGAGACAGTCTATTAGCAGTGTAGCTATTCATGTATACTAGTTAGTTCCGACTGACTTCACTTCTAAGAATGCCTCTTGCAAGGGTTCCACCGTGTTGATGTATGCCTTTACCTTCAGCAAGCAGAAACCCTCACTTCTTCCAGAAGACCTTTTCGAAAATTATTTTTACAAAGAAGAACTGTTCAACAGTTCTGAGAAATTATCTGGTTTTATTTGGCAGATTTCAAACAAATTAGAATTCACAAGTCAGGTTATAGTTTGTTAGTAACACAAGTATGACTGAACTTTTGGTAGAACCATCTTCTACTTCATTAACAGGTGTGACGCACAACGCTTTAGACTCTGTGGCTAATTGTGATGACACGGTTCTATCATAAGAAAGTGTTTCTTTGCCGTGCGACGCCCCAGGAGCACTTCAAACGTAAAACTCAACCACAACGAACCCAGAGTCGGTTAAATACTCCGACTAACCCTAATAATGTACCTTAAACTTGATTGCTTACTAACTAACCACGATTTCTCAGTTATATTAGCTAATATGGGGGCAGCTGTTTTACGAACTCCCAAATTATTAATTCGCTTTTATGTTCCCTCACGCCCTCTACCTCTTTCCAGATTTCACAGAAGTTCTCCATCATTCCTTGCTCGACTGATATTCCAGGAAGATAGAATATTGCGGGGAAAGGGCTTAGCCACGGGTTAGGGGCTGTTCCTGGAATAAATCTTTCATTCTGCGGCGTATAATACCTCTGAACATGCCACTGTACATTCGATAGACTTCTCTTGTAACCATTACAATGTTCTACGAACCTCAAGCAAATGACATGACATTACTATCCTGAGAGAAAATGAAGAATAACTACATGTTTTTCTGAATGGCATGAACGGTGTAACGAGTACAGGATAGGGACTGAGAGTAAATCGAAGAAAGCCGAAAGTAATGAGAAGCAGCAGAAATAGAACATCGAGAAACTTAACATCAGAGTTTATGGTCATGTAGTAGATGAGTTAAGGAATTCTGATACCTAGGCAGCAAAGAAGGAGCAAGGAGGACATCAGAGGCTGACTAGCACTGGCAAAAAGGGGCATTCCTGGCCAAGAGAAGTTTACTAGTATCAAAAGCAGACCTTAATTTGAGGAAGAAACTTCTGAGAATGTACGTTTGGAGCACAGCATTGTATGGTAGTGAAACACAGACTGCAGGAAAATCGGAGCAGGGGAGAACCGAAGCATTTGAGATTTGGTGCTACTGACGAGTGTTGAAATTTAGGTGGACTGATAAGTATGAGGAGGTTCTGCGCAAAATGGGAGAGGAAAAGAATATGCGGAAAAAATTAACAATTAGAAGGGACAGGATCATAGGACACCTGTTAAGACATCAGAGAATGACTTCCATAGTAGTAGAGGGCAACAAATGCAGAGGAAGACACAGATTAGAATACATCCAAAAGTAACTGAGGACGTAGGTTGCAAGTGCTACTTGTGAGGAATTCGTGGCGGGCCGCATCAGATCAGTCAGAAGACTGATGCCTCAGCAGAAAAAAAAAAAAAAGAAAAAACAAAATCCTCTAGCGTGTAGTTGGATTTAAAGCCTTTAGATTTGTGCGGTTTGTTATGTAATGGAAAATAAGCGATATTCTTTTAGTACTCGTGTGAATACTTCACAGTTATTATTATTTAGAGGCAGCTGTCACTTTTCACACCTCACATAAATCTTGTCTGTCATTTTGCAATTGGTTTTGATCATCTGATGTCTTTAAAAGACAGTAAATGACAGCATTATATGCAAAAAAATCTAAGAGAGTAGTTCCGACTCTCTCCTAAATAGTGTATGTACATCAGGTACAACAGTGGGCAGTTCCACTTTGGTATATTACCTCTCTTTTACTCAATGATTTTCCGTCAGTTATTACGAAATATGACCTTTCTGACAGGAAACCACGAATCCAGTCACACAACTGAGACGATGCTCCATAGGGAGACAATTTAATTAGATGTCGCTTGTGAGGAACGGTGTGAGAAACCTCGTGCGATTCTAAAAACATGGAATCGGTTTGACGTCCAGTGACGATTGGACTCATTACTTCGTGAGAATAATAGCTAGTTGTGTTTCACAAGGACGATATTTTCAGAACCTGCTTGATAATAAATCGTTTTCTTGGAGGTGATTCTTAATGTCTGACCATTGTACATGTTCCAAAATTCTAGATCGACGTTACTGTTATCGGACTGTAATTCAGAGGATTTCTCTTATTTACATTCTCGCGCAATGCTGTGACTTGAGCAACTTTCCAATCTTTGGATACGGGTCATCCTACGAGTTAGTGGCTGTGCATGATTGCTAAGTATGAATCTTTTGTATTAGCATACTCTGAAAGAAACCTGACTGGGCCGGCCGGAGCGGCTGAGCGGTTCTAGGCGCTTCAATCTGGAACCGCCCGACCGCTACGGTCGCAGGTTCGAATCCTGCCTCGGGCATGGATGTGTGTGATGTCCTTAGGTTAATTAGGTTTAAGTAGTTCTGACTGATGACCTCAGCTGCTAAATCCCATAGTGCTCGGAGGCATTTGAACCAATTTTGAACCTGACTGGTGTACAATCTCGACCAGAGACCGTGTCTTTATGAAATTGCCCCACAACACCGAGGACATCTGATTCCAAGTTACTCACGCTGGCAGTTGCTCTTCATTCGAATTATTGCGTGTTAACTTCGTCTTCCTTGGTGAAGGAATTCCGGAAAATCGTGTTTAGTAATTCTGCTTCAGAGGCGCGGTCGTCAGTAGCATCACCATTTTTATCGCTCAGTGAAGGTACTGACTGCATTTTGCATCTGGTGTACTTTACCTACTACCAGAATCTTTTTGAAATACATTGAATACATTCACAATTGCCAATGTGGACAACCATCAGCTGTAGAATGGAACGAAGGCAATGAAAATTTTGTGCCTGACCTGGACTCGAACATGGATTTCCCGCTTATCGCAGTCGGTCGCCTTACTACTTGGCTATCCATGCACGACTCACGGTCAGACCCGAACTTCCATGTGTTGTCAACCACGAGTCTACAACCTGTACTCGTACATCCATTATGTACATCCACGTACAGATAAGTCATTTTACTTGAAAGTCTCTTGCCCGGTGTCGGCGGATAAACACAATACTGCAGTACCTGTGTTATTCTGAATTATGATGCCAAGTTCCTTTGGACATGCATGCATATCCAAAGGAGCAGGCACTTTGGTAACTATACCCGTTATAGAAAAAATATAAATGTTATGTGACTAGGGTCTACCGTCGGGTAGACCGTTCGCCGGGTGCAAGTCTTTCGATTTGACGCTGCTTCGGCGACTTGCGCGTCGATGGGGATGAAATGATGATGGTTAGAACAACACAAAACCCAGTCCCTGAGCGGAGAAAATCTCCAACACAGCCGGGAATCGAACCCGGGCCATTAGAGTTTACATTCTGTCTCGCTGAACACTCAGTCACCTGGGGTGGACTATACCCGATATGAAATACACTAAATGTATTCTCAATTGCGAGTATAGATAACCATCAGCTGTAGAATGGAATAATGACAGTGAAAATTTGCGCCACACCGGGACTAGAACCCTGATTTCCAGATTATCACGAGCGGTCACCTTACCACTTTCTTTCTTTCTCTCTCTATTTCTTTTTTTTTTTATGGGAATGAACGGTCTCTCCCCGCTGGTCGCTGTGCTGTTCCCTCACACAGACATGGTACTACGTTGGTCGTTTTATTTCATTTTTTTATTTTTTTATTTTCTTTTATTTTGTTGTTATTTGTTTTACAAAAAGAAAACTTGATAGACATAAAATTCCACTATTCCTGGACTCAAAAGGAAACATTTTTTTTCCTAGGAAGAACGCAATGAGACAAGGTTCCAGAAACAAGGGGGAGACAAAGCTACCGAATTCCCTGCTGGTTAAAGACAAGGTGCAACATATTTGCAAATAAAGCACTGTAATGGGGAATGAGCATTCACCATATATTGACGGAAAACAAGGAGGTCGGGATCGTTGTCACACCCAACGAAATTGTGCACGTAGTGTCCGAGGAGCCATAAGATTGAATTAATTTTGGTCCGAGGGAAAACGGAAAAGTCCAGACACAGAAGAACTTCAACTGAGAAGGCAGCTTCAGCTGATAGGGGAAAGGAAGGCCAGTTGTCGGCGAATCCAGTGCCCGTGTTCTCGCCCACAAGAGACAAACCAGTGTGGTAATGTATCTGGTTGATGACATGTATCGCAAAGCCCAGTCGGACTAAGACCAATGTGATGGAAGCGTTCGTTGACGGGGATCAGATTGCAAATGACCGTACAACATGATGAGGCGATTTCCATCGGGATTGTATGATGGCTAACGTGAAACCACACTGTTTTCGAGGACACCAATGGCGCGGCCATTTCAACTGGGGAGAGTGATGACTGTGCCCCCAACGAGAAAGCAAGGATCTGGTGGTAAGATGTGTCTCTGATAAAATATCAGCTCTCAACTTATGATAATGTAAAATTCACGAAAGTGCTGCAATTAGAGTTGATTCGGCCAACAACGGAAGACGGAGTCAGACTGGTCGCTTGAAGACACTGAGAGGTGGCAGAAGCCCCCTCTCATATTTCTATCTTACTCTGAGTAATCCGATTTTCCTCTGTAATTGCATGTGGTGGAAAGTTGCTATTCCTTCACACACGGACTTCCCACGCAGCGTCTCTCGTCACCCGGGTGGTCCGGTGACAGGCAGGCTCTGCTGATCTTGAAAGCGTTAAGCCGACGGGTGTGAGAAAGTCTAGTGAATGCTTTCCAGACGCCGACATTGTCAGTAGAGCAGCGGAGACATGCCCGCAGGGGCCTGAAGGAGCGGCTGGGCTAGAGATTCCGTTACTTTGCAGAAACTTAGCGAAAACACTTCCTGGCGGGCTACCAGCGAGGCGTGGGAATGACTTGTGTCCCCATGCAGTCTTGGCGGGCAAATTCCCGCATTTTCTGCCAAATTGTATCTGTTATTAGCTTGCTCAGGACATAGCTCCGTGACGTAGCAAAATCGGCGCAGAAATTGGCGCCAAGAATCTCCATTGGTGGAATGGTAGTGCTTCGGCAATAGAGTGGAATTTTCTGACGGTTTTCGAGTTGCTGATTGGAACGTTTGACCACGGCCGCTGTCGTGGGGGCGGGAATGCTCTGCGTTCGGTTTGTACTGGTGCTCTTGTGGTAGTCGTCTCTCGCCTTTCGGTCGGAGTAGGTTACAAGACTGAGCTCTCGCTGCTCTGGACAGCCAGCCTTCCGTTGGCTGTCTAATATACTTTTATTTGATTGTAACTTTTTAACGAAGTTGCTGAAGTTTCGACTTCAACGTAACAACTGGTCTGTTAGGAAACATGATTAAAATCTCCGCCTAACGGATGTTTCAGCGGAGTTTTACAAAGGCTTTCAGACAGTCGTTCTTCCCGCGAACCATATGCGACTGGAACAGGAAAGGGAGGTAATGACAGTGGCACGTAAAGTGCTCTCCGCCACACACCGTTGGGTGGCTTGCGGAGTATAAATGTAGATGTAGATGTAGATGTAGACAGTTGGCAATTGAGCGTTCTGCATACAAGCGGCCTATATCGTCTGTCGTGGGCAGTTTTGGCTAAAGTTGACTGTATCGGAGTTACTGTGTGACTTCGCTTGTTAAAATCAATCACTGTACCGTCAGTGATTGTGTGGCGAGCCTTCTTCGTCTCTCTGAGAGGCGCATTTGTATTGATAGGAAGTCTTTGGTCTGGAACAACCAGACCAGGACAATTTGTTTCGGGCTATACTCACGACATTGTCATCACCACGACGGGACGTCGAAGCAACCAGCCATCGCTTCCGGACACCTGATCGTGTCCTTGCAGTTAAGATAACAGGGAAGACGACAACAAATCGGATAATCGCACTGGTCTGTTAGGAAACATGATTCAAATCTCCGCCTAACGGATGTTTCAGCGGAGTTTTACGAAATAAATACATCCACTTTATAAAAAAAGTGCACGATCTGTGGAACGAACAGATCCTGAAGGGGCATAAAGAATAATTAAAGAAAGGTCCAAAACGTGCAACCTATTCCTTGGTTGCTATTAATATTGGTATTCCCTCTCTGTAAAATAACGCAGTACCAGTAGATTGTTCAGGAGCCACATTAGAGAAAGTAGAAAATCCGGAAATAGAAATATTACCAAATAATACTTCTTGCTAAATATCACGTCTGTATTTCAAACGCATATAAATTGTCACAACACAACAGGTCAAGTTCGGAACTAATTCTGTTCACATTCAAGGTAGGAAAGGTACAGGTCAGCGTCTGTTTATTACCATAATTATGCAGCTGATTACTTACAAATGACCGTTATTAGTCCATGCAGAGCCAAAGAATGAAACTGAATGTAAAGAGGTGGATCAAAATTATGCAGGTGAGTATTTACGAATGACGCTAACAGTCCAACGAAAACTCACGGTGCATCTTCTACCGTCACCACATATTACGTTGGCACTCTTGGGTCGATCTGATTCTGATCAGCAGCGGTTTGTGGGATTCTTTTCCAACCCGGGTGCGCAGAAGAAGGGTGGGAATACGTTACAGATTCAGGGATGTCTGGCAAGTCCATAGATGTGTTACGTACCTCCGAAAAACATCTATCTTCATCTGATTCCCAAGAGGCGATCTCGATCTCGGGAGTCAGGTCGGAGGGACTGCTGGACGCTTTCGAATCTTGAACAGCAATCGACATATCATGCGGTCTAAACTCAGGAAGGGGAGAAGCCTCCTCCAACGGAATGTTTTCAGTACAGCGTCCTTCTACGGTTGTTCAGAAGTGGAGGAGATGGCGGCGCGGAAGCTACAGTGGCGAAGTCCCGACGCAAGGCTAACGGCGGAAATGCGCTAGGATCACACGTAATGGCTCACGTCACCCCTCAGCAATTTGGTTAGGCACAGTGGCTGTCACCTGGGGAACGAGATCCGCTAAAGTCAGCATTTACGTTGTTCATAACTGGATTTTAATACGCAGGCCATTTGGACGGAGGTGTCCACTCTCATTACGTATAAAACTAGTCCCTTCTTGTCCCGTATAAACAGTATGTACCCGGTATCCACACACCTCTAAATGAGAGAGGATATTACGTTCGACCATCATGTCCACAGATCGAACGCCACTATAAACATGTAAACGATGTGAGCCTACCAACGTTCCCGCCATATATTCGGTATATCCCCAAATGGAAACAGGACGGCCTTGTGAAAACTGTCATCAACTTCGAGCGGTAGATTAATCACGGTAACATTCGTATATTCTACCTCGAAGTTCGCCGGAACAACGTATGAACCTGTTAGCAAGTGACCTAAATCGTATCTACAAGCCAGTCATGAATTTCTGACGAACAAGGCTGCACATGACGCGTGGACTAGCCAAAACTAAACCTGGCGGTACCTGTGCGTGGAATATTCCTGGCTGTCACTACAAGGTAACTACTGCTGACAACAATAAACACTCCACAACCAATTGTGTTTAATATATCCTTTGTTAACACTGCCAATGGCCTTGCCGCAGTGGTAACACCGGTTCCCATCAGATCACCGAAGCTAAGAGCTGTCGGGCTGGACTAGCTCTGGGATGGGTGACCATCTAGTCTGCAGAGCGCTGTTGGCAAGCGGGGTGCACTCAGCCCTTGTGAGGCAAACCGAGGAGCTACTTGAATGAGAAGTAGCGGCTCCGGTCTCGTAAACTGACATACGGCTGGGAGAGCGGTGTGCTGACCACATGCTGCTCCATATCCGCATCCAGTGGCGCCTGTGGGCTGAGCATGACACGGCGGCCGGTCGGTACCGTTAGGCCTTCCGAGGCCTATTTGGACGGAGAGAGTTTTGTTAACACTGTTAGGTCTTTTGTAAAAATTTCGACTGAACTTAATGCCGTCTTTAGTCAGCTTTCCATACCTATAACGATTTGAGATTCAGTGGTCCGAAGCATCGTGATCTGCGTGTTTTCCTAATGAGGTACTGCGTCGAGTACACCAGCTGCGGGTAGCTCAAAGCGGAGGAGCTTCTATGATGATGTGTGGGCATTTTTCGTACCATGATTTGGGCCTACCTGAACGTGCTACCTAGAACATGAAATTTTTCGACGATCAAGCACTGCTTTCTCAAATCTTCAGTAGGTATATGCCGTCGGTACTCGCGTCTTTGCCGCGGGCAAAGGACTGCACACCTACGTTCTTGGTTTTCACGAAGACTAAGTTAGGCAGTTCAGTTGGAGAGGAGTGGATATCGGTAAAAAGAGCAATCACGGACGTTCGATAACAAACTATAGTCCTACATAGGAGATGCAGGGAAGTCAAGGTGAAATGGCTGAAGGAAAAATCTGAAGATATCGGAAAAGGAACGATTGTCTGAAGGACTGACTCAGCGATCAGCCTGACACAGCGGCTGGCTCCATTAAGATTATAATATGAACTCCACTGTTAAAGGCTGAGAATGGAGCGGACAAGTGGAACGTGGAATAAGTGTAGAGTGCAAGTGCTACTCCGGTATGAAAACGATGACACAGAGCAGCAACTCATGGTGCATGGTGGGCCACATAAAACAGGTCAGAAGACTGATGACTCAAAAAAAAAAAAAAGAAAGGAAAGGAAAGAAAGGAAAAAGAGGTACACAATCACGCCTAATTAGCCCCCTAAATGTCACGATCTTAATCCATAGAAAATATCTTGGACTATTTGTAACAGTGGCTTAAATTTAACAACTGATATCCGCAAAATTGGGTAACCCTATGTGATCTAATCAAAAATGGTTCAAATGGCTCTGAGCACTATGGGACTTAACATCTGTGGTCATCAGTCCCCTAGAACTTAGAACTACTTAAACCTAACTAACCTATGGACATCACACACATCCATGCCCGAGGCAGGATTCGAACTTGCGACCGTAGCGGTCACGCGGTTCCAGACTGAAGCGCCTCGAACCGCACGGCCACACCGGCCCGCTCTAATCATCAATAAGCAACTTCACGCGGCATTTTTTACCCGAAGGAACTTTAGAATTCTCTTCTTCACAGAACTGGATTTAATGTCAGGTACAAAAAATTATAACGCGAATAGACGTGGGCCATGTAAATTAATCAAAGCTTCTCTTAATCAGGTTTTTATTTACACATTTACACATGTGTGACAGTGAGTCATTAATATGTACGCTGAAGATTGCGGTGGAAGAAAGGAAACTAAAGGAACTAACGATATCAGCTGCATCTGAACTTTATTCGGAATCAGTGACGACGGGTGAAAATATGTGCGGTCCGGGACTCAGACGCAATAGCGTCAACCACAGTGCCACCCGGACACAGTGTTTACCTAATTACACGGTTTATTTCGGCACGCTTTTGTGCCGACTCACGTTTCCACCTAGCGCCACCTACCTGAAATGCCCGCACATGTCCTCCATACTCGCTAATTTTAGACTCCCGCTCGAGATCGAACATAAATGTGCATCTTCTCGGAAGGTTGTGGATTCGTTACCCATTGAGGCGAATCAATCATATGAATGCGTGGTATCTGTTCTCTTCTAGGAGTGTCCCAAAGAACAGACAAGTTTGCATTCATAAAATCACATAAATCATTTTTGTGACGAATGGCTGAATTTACTTTTTATTTCCTTTCACAAAAGGAAAATCGGTTTCCTTTCAGGAACTTTCAATAGTATCCTAAGGCGCCTTGCGTTGGTGAAACAGACTATTATGAGCAACTGTTCGCTTCTCAAGCCAGCTAGCAGCAGCAACACATCTTGCAGCTATAGGACCGCAAACGACTTAGGCAAGTGTAGGTATTTCTGTATGGACATCTCTGAAGAGTGCCTCCCAGGACGTAAATGATAGACCCGATAGTCAAGTACTCGTGAAAATATTTCTCGTTAGCTGTAACAGACAGAATTATTAGCACGTATGCAGTATGAGAAAGAGTACATCTCTGAAGCCAGAAACACAAGTGCAAAATCTAGAAACACACAAAGTAAGAAATCTAAAAAATGTATCAGCTTGAAAAACGCCCAGCTGCTTGGAGCGTGAGGTGTATAAACTGGCAAACAATGCCGAATTAAACAGAGCTGCAACCGGAATGACTCTGCAGAGGCCACCGAGGAGGTGGCATGCAATCCGATATTCACAGGTAATGAGGCCCCTGTGTGGCTTCCACAAAATTGAAACGGGAAAACTGAAATTGCTAGGGTATCACTGGTGTCCTAAGATACCTACCGGGGGCGGAAATAAACTAACATTGCCCGAAAAATTGGATAGTTTTTCACTATAAGCACTACCAACGGCACGTGGATCAATGTTAGTTGCTAGGAACACCTGTGTTACTTGTGTCCATAGTGTCGTTCACTTACAAAGGTTAGGCAATGGTGGAAATTTTAGTTCCGTGGCAATATATTTGCACCGGTATTTTCCTTCGAACCTAATAAGTTTTTGGGATGTGGGCAGGTATCATTAATAAAAGTATCAATGATGACTGTTGGGAGCAAATTAATGCCACATTCATTTATGTGTTACAACTTAGAGGATATGTTTGCTGCTTAGTCGGACATTTAGTAGATTATGCTATTATTTATATGGAAAAATGTTGCAAAACTGAACTGAGTCATGAAAAAATAGCTGGCAGATGTAAGGACTCGTAGTGAGCTCTGATTGTAGAAAAATGTAAAGATTTGTATTTTTATAAAGGTAAAAATGTAGAAGCGCCTGACTTCAAGGTTAATGAATCATAGCTAGACGAAAATACGGACAATAAACAGTATGTACAAGAACCAAGAGTAAATTATAGGAACGGAATATAAAGAACGAAGTGCTAGGTTTAAAGTGGGTGTAAAATAGGGATGCAGTCTTTCTTTACTCTGACTAGAAGAAGCAATGACGATAATAAAAGTTCGGGAATGAGATTAAGATTTAAGATGATAGGGCATCAATGATATAATCTACTGATGCCATTTTTATTGTCAATGAAAGTGAGGAAAAAATGCATTACCTGCTGAGTGGAATTACCAGCCTCACGAGCACAGGATGTGGATTTAGAATAAACCAAAGAAATATGAAAGGGAAGCAGAGATGAGATTACTGATAAAACTAAAATGAACTGGAGTGAAACGAAGTAAACGGAATGAAGGAATTCTTCAAGCTTAGAAGGAAAATTACGCATGACGCACGAACCAAAGAGGACATAGCATACTAGCACAAGTAGACAGACCATTCCTCGCTGAAAGGAGTCAGACTTTAACCTCTCCCTTCCTAATCGGCCTACTGGGTTGCGATATAACTGATCGTGATAGCATACGCCCAATGAAATTTTACAGTGAGTAGGGTCATCATTACCGAAGGATAATAACGCCGGTTAGTTCAATGAAAGTGTACAACAGACTCTTTTCAAGAAAGAATCTATTCTACGGTAATTTTGAAATGGGCGGAATATAGTGCAATCACTCACGAACCGCACATGTGGGCAAACGGTACCACGTAATATTTACTACAAGAATCACTGATAACACAAAGAAAACACTGATTAGCTAAGAAAGGGGATAATTAAACAATCGCCAGCCTGCTAGGGCAAAGAATCTCCATAAGCTTGAGAAAGGTTATGGCAAAGAAGATTAAGCTCATAATCACTGACGTGGCGACAGAAGATTGTCACACTTTTCTATAGCACAACTGTTCAAGAGAAACTGAATGAATCAGAACGCAGTTTGCAGTTACTTATTCTGAATTAATAAATTTTGAAAGTAAAATTAAATTGAGTTATTGGCTAAATAAATGACAGGCTTAACTTAAATTTTATTATGCAAAAAGGTAACTTTCAGTACCTCAGTGTAACGTAACGCAAAATTTAGAAAACGGCAAGCAATTTACATTGGATTATTGAAAGACTGAACTGAATTTAAATTAAACAAATGAGCAACTGATTTTACTTGTAATACAAGAACAATAAAATGCATACCAAGCCATCAGAAGTCACTCGCTAAGCTAAATACAGAATACATTAAATTGAGGACTCTTAATTTATGCTGTATCTTTAGTTATTAGTTTTGCCAGTGAAATTTTACTTTACTTTCAGTTGTCTCTGTTATACAACACAAGAATGAACAGTTAATGAGGCAGAAAATTTGTACTGAAACTGGTCATTAACAAACACACAAAACTGGCAGTAAATAGTTAATCAATTTTCATATTCTTACGACACTCGGTGGTAGCATAGAAAGCAAAAGGGACACTACTTGGTAATAATGTCTCAGGACAAAAGAGTCGTCTCCAGAACCACAGATAATTATGGGACAGGCAATAGTTGGAACTGCAGCTTCTTCCGCGTGTCCACACCTGCCGTGCACTCAGTACTCGCGGGTCAACGAATCAGGTGCGTCTACATTTGCGCGAGCATAGCTGCATACCGCGTCTGCCCGAGCGCTAAACAAACACTTCCTCACTCTTTCATAACTCAAGCTGCTCTGCCTTCTCTCTGCTCGCAACGCGACAGACTCTCCATGCGCATCGATACATTTAAATAACGTTCCCTTGGGTATTACCCAGCAATTTACAATATTTTCATTATAATTACAATCAGTTGCACATAGTCAGAAATAGATATACTATTACATTGATTGCTTATTAAATATAATTTCCGTACTACAGCTATCAGAAGTATAGCATATGCTATCAACAGATATTAAACGGCGAAAACTTTATACGGTGCAGAGGGTATTTTACCTGCATTGTCGGTGTTAAAAGAAATAGATTATGAGGTAGAAGTTTCTAAGAAAGTAGGTTTGTAGTACGTCGCAATAGGAAAAGAATCGAAGCCTTTGAAATGTGGTGCTATACAGTCATGTTTTGCATAGAGTGGACTAAAATGGCTCTGAGCCTTGTGGGACTTAACATCTGAGGTCATCAGTCCCCTAGAACTTAGAACTACTTAAACCTAACTAACCTAAGGACATCACTCACATCCATGCCCGAGGCAGGATTCGAACCTGTGACCGTAGTGGTCTCGCGGTTCCAGACTGACGCGCCTAGAACCGCTCGCCCACACTGGCCGGCAGAGTGGACTAATAAGAAACGAGAAGTCTCTCCGCAGAATCGAAGAGGAAACGTATAGCTGGAAAACGCTGGCAAAAAGAAGGAGACAGGATAATAGGAAGTGTGTTTGGGCATCAGGGAATAACTACCGTTGTACTAGAGGGAGCCGTAGGTGATGAACTTAAGCGAAAGCAGGGACTGGAATAAATACAAGAAACAAATGAGGATGTTGGCTGCAATTGCTGGAGAGAAATACCTAGCGGGCCAGATCAGACCTGTCCTAAGACTGATGATCGAGAAACCAACTACTGCCAAATGTCCCATTAAAACACATTAGGAGTAAAAATGGACATCATCGTCACCATTATAAGCTGTTGATAATGTGGCGCTGAAAGAAATGAGGAAGAGGACCACGAAGAAATACGTGGGAAAGGAAGGAGACATCCTAACGCGAGCAGAAATTACGAGTACATCGAGCGGAACTGTCTAAAGTTTCTGGTTATACACACCCAATCATCTAAATAGGTATAGTTTTATGATCTCGTAGTGTTCAAGCTACATTCGACACATAGACGTAAGAGCATAAGTTGCATGTTACCTGCATAGATTCGACCACTTATAAAAGTTATTCGTGTTGTTGAAATGCGCACGTCACCTAAGTGCATAAACTGCTCCGTATTAACTTTAGCAGAGAATGAAACGCGAAACAATTAGCTAACACATAGGACTGTATCTCTTTCGTCTTGGAACAAATTTTCTGAGAGTTGATGCATTCAGTATTTGTACTGACGAAGTCCGTTTCGCGCAGTCTTCAGAAAGATAAAGCAGATCATTCTTCCCCTTATCCAATAATACGAGAGCAACTACACATGAAAAAGAAACAAGCAGGTGTAATCGTGAACTTCTTTGCAGTCCTATATAGAATTAGCAAGTGGGTCAACCGGTGTGCACAGTGTCCCTAAAACACCTTCGGGTAGAGCTGCATGACAACAGCACAACGATCACCCGAAAAAGGTGTAACGAGCCAGTCTGTTAGTGGATGTCGCCTAACGATTTAACAACAGCTTTTCGGTTTTGTTCATTTTGCACTGAGAGCAACGAGTGTGTATTGATAATATTAATATTGTATCCTTTCTTTCTCTTATGGTGATGAACACATTTGGAGGACAACGCATCAACATCTTTAGTATTTTTTCTCATAATTTTGTTACTAATTTACAGTATATTCAATCAAATAAGACAATATTAACACCCATATTTTTCTTTAATTTTTCGATACGTCGTATTGAGGAAGCAGATGCGTTGCCCTGAGTGACATCTAAATGCGACTTGCTGAACTGCTTGTACCACTTTCACTGCCAGACTTAACTGCGACGCAGCATGCGTAGCAAGGATCTAGCACATAGTCTCCGAAAATACAGTATCTAAGAGGATAAATCATACAGATATTACACTTGTTAACCTCTGTCCAAGAGCTGACAGCCTCCATTGCCTCTAACAATGTTGAGCATCGATATTTTGAAGAACAGTTAATTACCTAGCCATTCTTTTCTTCTTTCTTGCGTATGAGCAACAAAGATAAAGAGTAGCTCGTCAAACGTGAAGAATTTTTTGCAATGGAGCTCAAGTATTTACACTGAGGTGACAAAAGTCATGAGCTACCTCCTAAAAATGTGACGGATCTCCATTTCCCCGGCGTACTGCAGCAGATCGACGTGGCATGGAACCAACAAGTCGTAACTCCCCTGCCTAAATATTGCCATCCACAATTACGGGAGTGTTGCAGGAGCAGGATATTGTGCACGAACTGACATATTGATTGTGTCCCATAAATATTCTATGGGTGTCATATCGGACTATATACAGGGTGTTTCAAAAATGACCGGTATATTTGAAACGGCAGTAAAAACTAAACGAGCAGCGATAGAAATACACCGTTTGTTGCAATATGCTTGGGACAACGGTACATTTTCAGGCGGACAAACTTTCGAAATTACAGTAGTTACAATTTTCAAGAACAGATGGCGCTGCAAGTGATGTGAAACATATAGAAGACAACGCAGTCTGTGGGTGCGCCATTCTGTACGTCGTCTTTCTGCTGTAAGCGTGTGCTGTTCACAACGTGCAAGTGTGCTGTAGACAACATGGTTTATTCCTTAGAACAGAGGATTTTTTCTGGTGTTGGAATCCCACCGCCTAGAACACAGTGTTGTTGCAACAAGACGAAGTTTTCAACGGAGGTTTCATGTAACCAAAGGACCGAAAAGCGATACAATAAAGGATCTGTTTGACAAATTTCAACGGACTGGGAACGTGACGGATGGACGTGCTGGAAAGGTAGGGCGACCGCGTACGGCAACCACAGAGGGCAACGCGCAGCTAGTGCAGCAGGTGATCCAACAGCGGCCTCGGGTTTCCGTTCGCCGTGTTGCAGCTGCGGTCCAAATGACGCCAACGTCCACGTATCGTCTCATGCGCCAGAGTGTACACCTCTATCCATACAAAATTCAAACGCGGCAACCCCTCAGCGCCGCTACCATTGCTGCACGAGAGACATTCGCTAACGATATAGTGCACAGGATTGATGACGGCGATACGCATGTGGGCAGCATTTGGTTTACTGACGAAGCTTATTTTTACCTGGACGGCTTCGTCAATAAACAGAACTGGCGCGTATTGGGAACCGAAAAGCCCCATGTTGCAGTCCCATCGTCCCTGCATCCTCGAAAAGTACTGGTCTGGGCCGCCATTTCTTCCAAAGGAATCATTGGCCCATTTTCCAGATCCGAAACGATTACTGCATCACGCTATCTGGACATTCTTCGTGAATTTGTGGCGGTACAAACTGCCTTACGACACTGCGAACACCTCGTGGTTTATGCAAGATGGTGCCCTGCCACATCGCACGGCCGACGTCTTTAATTTCCTGAATGAATATTTCGATGATCGTGTGATTGCTTTGGGCTATCCGAAACATACAGGAGGCGGCGTGGATTGGCCTCCCTATTCGCCAGACATGAACCCCTGTGACTTCTTTCTGTGGGGACACTTGAAAGACCAGGTGTACCGCCAGAATCCAGAAACAATTGAACAGCTGAAGCAGTACATCTCATCTGCATGTGAAGCCATTCCGCCAGACACGTTGTCAAAGGTTTCGGGTAATTTCATTCAGAGACTACGCCATATTATTGCTACGCATGGTGGATATGTGGAAAATATCGTACTATAGAGTTTCCCAGACCGCAGCGTCATCTGTTGTTGAAAATTGTAACTACTGTAATTTCGCAAGTTTGTCTGCCTGAAAATGTACTGTTGTCCCAAGCATATTGCAACAAACGGTGTATTTCTATCGCTGCTCGTTTAGTTTTTATTGCCGTTTCAAATATACCGGTCATTTTTGAAACACCCTGTAGGTGGTCAAATCAGTCGCTCGACTTGTCCAGAATTTCTTCAAACCAATAGCGAACATTTTAGCTGGGTGACTCTTTTTGGAATATGAAGTCCATGAATGACTACAAGTAGTCTCCAAGTATCCGAGCATAACCATTTCCAGTAAATGATCGCTTCAGTGGGACCAGAGGACGCACTCATTTAAATGTAAACACATTCCTCATCATAATGATACCACCACCATTTAGCACAGTGCTTTGCTAACAACCTGGATCCATGATGTCATTGGGTCTGCGCCACACTCGAACCTTACACTCAGCTCTTACCAACTGAAATTGGGACTCATCTGACCAGGCCACGGTTTTGCAACACCAACCGATATGGAGAGGCGCAGCAGGCAATGTCGTGCTGCTGACATAGGCACTTGCGTCGGTCGTCTGCGGCCAGCCCATTAAAGCCAAATCTGATCGCACTGACCTGACGGTTACGTTCGTCGTACGTTCCACATTGATCCCTGCGGTCATTTCACGCAGAGTTGCTTGTCTATTAGCACTAACAATTGTGCGCAAGCACCACTGCTCTGGGTCGGTAAGTGAAGGTCGTCGGCCTCTGCGTTGTACATGGTGAGAGGTAATACCTGAAATTTGTTACTCTCGTCATACTCGAATGTTGGATTTCCTAACGATTTATGAAATGGAATGTCACATGTGTCTAGCTTCAACTACCATTCCGCGTTCAAAGTCGGTTAATTCTCGTCTTACGGCCATAATCACAATGTAAACGTTTTGTTTTCACACGAATCGAGTACAAATGACAGCTCCGACAATGCACTGCTCCTTTATACCTTGTGAATGCTACGCTATTGCCATCTGAACATGTGCATATCGCTATCCCATGACCCTCAGTGTAATTACATTCTCTTTTTAAGAACATCATAATGTTTCTTGTGCACGCTGTTCCACAGCCTCAACAAGCTGTATGAAATACTTACAATTGTAATAATGTTCAAAAGAGATGTCTTTTTATGTATTTTGTTTGCCGCTACCGGTTTAGAGCTATGGTTAATTCGCAAGAGGTACATTGTAAGATCTTATAAAGTACCACTTCAGAAAGGTACCTTGTAAGATGGTCTGAAGTATGAACGTTATTTTCTCTTTCACTTCGGATTACGTTCCTGTTATTCAAACAACTTGCAGCAAAATACCTGATGATATCTTTGATAACCGCTGATATTTGGACAGGTGCACAACCTATCATTAGCAAGGTAAAAAAGCAAAGAGAAAGTGCTGTGCAAACTAATTTAAAACATAACTGTGCAGAGTAGATATGAAAAGCTAAGAGGCACACACACACACACACACACACACACAGAGTAAAAACTGGAGCCACCACATTACTAAATATGACCAACCGCAGAATTTATCGATAATGAATATTACTAAACAACTGGCGTTGATTCTGCTGCTCTGCCGTACGAGGGAGAGAGCAGGATTTCACACAGCACTTCGGAAAAACCTCCATCTCTATTGATGTCACTTGCTAATTTAATTTTAACTGCTTGCTTAACAACAGTGTCCCAATAGCTGGAAGTGCGTGACATACTCTCGGTGTTGTTGGCTTGAGTAGGGTGATCGGTGCCAAGGCAATTTTCTGCAATAGCACATTTTCTCGGCCGCTGTAAACGTGTGTGGCCCTCATATATTGAGCGTATTGACGATCTGAACAATATATGAAATGCCATAAGACCAAGAATGCGATACACTCACGCCTCACACAAAGGTGTTCTTCACGGATCTCAAGAGAGCCCTAACTTTAGATGGCGATAAAAATAGACACTTCACATTTTTCGACCACCATTTAAGATTTGTTTCCTCTTGGGGTCTGGAAACGATGATCTTGGTTTGCATAAGTCAGATGTTGAACAGGTTTCCTAGTTACTTTAACAGAAAAGTCTCACATGGCCCACCAAATAGATGACGAATTAGCTAGTGTCTCTGTGTGAGTCACTGTGACAACATCTGCAGTTCCATCTGTTCCCATAATACACGTGAATAATTGCGAAAGAAATTATTTGGTAAGCCTCAGGAGACATATTCATACTTAGATATTTACACATATTAATACGTAATATGAATTTCAATCCCCGCGTTGGTAAACAATTCGTTACAGGACCTCTAACTTATAATTATTTAAGCCTGACAACCAATCTCAGAAACCGTGCAGTGAAAAAGAATGTATACCATAATATAGATAAATATGTCTATAGAGGTATACAATTTCTCACATCTAGACGTAGTATGCACATAGATTTACACGATCAGCGTTCGTAATTGAGTATAGAAGTCTCCATATAATACATAAATGCATAGTGAGGAAAGATATATAGTGAAAAAAACGTTACCGTGATGCATGTGCACAAGAATCAACAATCTACATACTTCAGGTAATCCATAAAGTCCACACAAAATGCAAATCAACAACATCCCTAATTTCAATTCTACACGCCTTCTCTCCTGATGAAATAGTCTTTTCCTGTTGAACAAGTCATACACCATACCACAAAATCGAAAAATAGTCATTGCATTCAAATACATCCCATGACAACAATATTTACCCCTGAATAATCCCTCTACAATTAAAAGATTCGTTAACCAACAAGTGTAACTGCTAGGTGTGTTTGGCGACTGTGGATGGAGGAAGAACAAAGTTGGTAGCTGCGGGAGCTGGTAATTCACCACCGAAAATGGGACAGGTGTGGGGTGGCGGGTGGTTAACTGGTTGCAGGCTAGTAAGCCCTCAACGAAACAGCACTATTTGTACAGACATTTTGCTACTGAAACGGCTGTAATAGTAGTGGAGTCACTCTGCAGTGGCAATGCCGCCCACGACGAGTGCTGAAAACAGCGACTGCGAAGACGCTGATGCAAGCAGGTACGTGCAGCCTGCTGTGATGCCAGCGAGTCAGTGGAACCGTTGACGTGAAGCGTAAGCAGCTGCATATTCCTTGCCTCGACACAGCTTCGCAGCTCATGGCACGATGCATTGGAAGGCGTTGAATCCGGCCATCAACCCCACAGAGGCAGACAGCCCTCAGCAGTATCGCCCAGTGGAGGCTTGAAGTAAGCGGGTTTATGCACCGCAGTAGCTCTGTCTTTCCGCTGTCTCAGTATAACAGAACGCAGCATCTCATTCTCAATGGAGAGAAGCCTTCCGAAGTAAGAGTGATTTGGTGTGCCACTGGGGAGTGTCGTAGGACTGTTGCTATTCACAATATACATAAGTGACCTTGTGGATGACATCGGAAGTTCACTGAGGCTTTTTGCGGATGATGCTGTGGTATATCGAGAGGTTGTAACAATGGAAAATTGCACTGAAATGCAGGAGGATCTGCAGCGAATTGACGCCTGATGCAGGGAATGGCAATTGAATCTCAATGTAGACAAGTGTAATGTGCTGCGAATACATAAAAGAGAGATCCCTTATCATTTAGCTACAATACAGCAGGTCTGCAACTGGAAGCAGTTAATTCCATAAATTATCTGGGAGTACGCATTAGGAGTGATTTAAAATGCAATGATCATATAAAGTTGATCTTCGGCAAAGCAGATGCCAGACAGATTCATTGGAAGAATCCTAAGGAAATTCAATCCGGAAACAAAGGAAGTAGGTTACAGTACGCATGTTCGCCCACTGCTTGAATACTGCTCAGCAGTTTGGGATCCGTACCATATAGGGTTGATAGAAGAGATAGAGAAGATCCAACGTAGAGCAGTGCGCTTCGTTACAGGATCATTTAGTAATCGCGAAAGCGTTACGGAGATGATAGATGAACTCCAGCGGAAGACTCTGCAGGAGAGACGCTCAGTACCTCGGTACGGGCTTTTGTTGAAGTTTCGAGAACATACATTCACCGAGGAGTCAAGCAGTACATTGCTCTCTCCTACTATATCTCGCGAAGAGACCATGAGGATAAAATCAGAGAGATTAGAGCCCACACAGAGGCATACCGACAATCCTTCTTTCCACGAACAATACGAGACTGGAATAGAAGGGAGAACCGATAGAGGTACTCAAGGTACCCTCCGCCACACACCGTCAGGTGGCTTGCGGAGTATGGATGTAGATGTAGACGTAGATGTAGTATGCCCACACAGGCGAAGATAGTTGGACAGCTCTACTGCTCTGGTGTCGAACGGTTGATCCCAGAGATAGGAAGCTGGCAGCGATTGGAAGTGGGACCAGAGGTGGTTCACCAGACGAAGTGGCGCTAAAAGGGTACTTGTACTGCTTCCTGTCTCATAGCCCCTATAGAACATACAGTGGAGGCCTGAGGTAAGCGGGTTTATGTACCACAGTAGCTCTGTCTTTCTGCTGTCTCAGTGTTATTATAATGCTGAGTCATCGCCTGCCCCACGATATGGTAACTGCCAATTCGGAGTTAATTTGGTGGTAGCCGAGCAGCGATCTGCTAGCTTAAAGGGGGGGGGGGTGGATTTTCATATTTTCTCGTTTGTCGCTTTCATCTTACATAGTTCACCTTAAGTAGTTGTTAGAATATGGTACTCGTACCAGTGAACTGATTTTTCTTTGTTTCCAGTGAGTTCGCCTACGCCATGAGCTCCAGAGCTTGTCCTGGGAGTTCCCATCTTAAAAGCGAACATAGTCTCTAAGGACTGCCAATTCGTGGGCTTCCCAAAGACGGTAGCGTACCCAAGTTAGCGACCTGGCTGCGTGCAGCTGTTGGTTGCCCCCTTTCACCCTCCGCAGAAACCTTTTGCGAGGTTGGTCACTTTCTCTCAAATAATTCCGCTGCGTTGGAGGAATTATGCCTTAATATTTCAAGTCTCGAGGCGAGTCAGCCCACCCCAAACCAAGCGGGATTGCTGCAGACACATTTAGCTCATCTGGGAAACCGTCTAACCGATATTGGATTTATAGATGTAAAGGATTCCGATACACAGCTTCGGCAGTAGTTAGACGCAGTGAGATGCAACTCAGGGTAGCGTCCTAGAGCTTAGAGGGTGGCGGTTCGGGTCCTGAGCAGGAACGCTGACTGAATGATCAGACGGTCACTGATAGAGATTCTGTAGCTCTGGAAAGCAGCAGTTTCTTTGGTAATTTTGGTAAACTACCAAACCCTCTCATGGGCTTCCTTGGTGGAATTTCGGAATTGGCAGTCTATAACACTACCGGCGCATCGCGCGTGCTACTTGTTTCCGAATAACACAACTTCTAGTTCTGTCGCTGGAAAGCCAAAGTATAATGCCGAATATGACCTTAAAATGCAGTACCTGTTACCCTCTGGGAGGAATTTTGCTGTTTGACCGAGCTTTAGCCTAACGAATAGAGGGAATAGAACATGAATTTCTTAAGGGAGGCAATCAGTAGAAAGTAGAAAGACTATAATTTAGAAAATAATGAAAGCAGAGAAAATTTACGTAAATGAAATAAAAAAACGGTCGCCAGCCTAGTTAGGCATAATAATGTGCAAACATTATTCTCAATGGATTTGTGTATACTCTTTCAAAAGGAACTTACATTAATTGTTTCTTAGTAAAACGCAATGAACACCTATAACGTCCAGGAAAACTACACAGTGGGTAACAGTAGTTATCAATAGCATAGGTTACCAATCATAGAAATGTAAAGGAAACGTTTCCTCTGTAAACTATAATCATCACTTCAATTTTTGACTAATTCAGCACAAAAATTGTTTGCAAAGAGAACACGAGACTAAGTAGTACCTGAAAAGAGTTCACGTTTAACTAACATACATATACACTGATTTGATCCATTATAAATTGTTTTTGAAAGCCTGCGACTGTACAAACAATAGGTTTGTTTATAAATAAATAAATCTTCTGCTACCAGTAGCAGAAGATTTATTTATTTATAAACAAACCTATACATATACACATCAGAAATGCAATAATATGTCACTGAAATAATACATTTCATATTCATTCCACAGTGGCATTGTTTCGGATTCATAAGCAAAAACCAGATTAAAATTGACTCTACCCTGCTAGTAAATATTAAAGTGGGGGCCCTTAAACTATCCGCTTCTTTATAAGTAATTATGCTCACTGTTGTCTCTTATTGCTCATTTCTGTGGACATACAGCTTTAGATTTACAATACTGAGAACCCCTAGTGGTTTTCTAGGTGTGGGGTACACGAGATAATATGTAATGGTCTGCGGAGTTCCATGCACTTCAAAGGAACCAATAAATGTATTTGAATTTAGAAATTTCATGGTTAATTTCTTTGGATTTTACATGAGTTTTTACTAAAACAAAATCACCAATTTTGAATTTAGTTACTTCGATGCCCTTATTGTGACTTTTAGCTCTGGTTTCCACTTTTTCTTTCATTCTTTTGCCAACCAGCTTTTTTTTCTGTTTCGTATCAAGACCTAGAATGGGTGGAAATTGCAAAGTTTCTTCAATTGCACTTTCACTTTTACAATTTCTTCAGGTGTAAAACCTGTAGTTTCATGAGAAAGGGTATTCATGTATTGTTTCCAAAATCCGTAACTCAACTCTCGCCATCTTATCATACCGTTAGGTAGCTCTTTCGCTTTTGAGAGTTCAAAGTCTTTAAATACTGTGATCAATCCTTGCCCCAGCCTCGTATTATCTGGAGGCTCTTTCGGTTTTTAAATTTCGAATTCATTCATGACTGTAATCAGAACTTGCCCGAGTATCGTATCATCTGGTGGCTCTTCCTTCTTCGGTGTCATTTCTAGTGCTGGGTTTTGTTTTGAAAAAACTTCATTATGTCTTGCATATTCATTATTGGTGAAGTATTGTTCCTTTTCCTCTACTTCTATGTATTCTCCCACAGAACTATCACCGAGGTCTTTCTCACTATCTGACTCAATGATGAATGCAACTCTAAGACAACGAGCTAAATCATCAGTTGACATTTTATTATTTTCGGTTTTTTGATCATTTTCTAAATGCTGCACTTGATGTATTATTTCAGGCACTTCCTCAACATCACTTTAAATGATTTAGGCACTTCAATAGTCGGACTCAACCTCATCCTCACTTCTGCAGACAGTAGTATGTGTGGGATTTTCGTCACCCATAACCTTATACATCCTGTTGAGGATTTCATCCTCCGCCCTATTTCTATTCATACTGGCAATTTTATCATCTTCTGCATTACTTTCCCTATTAACGGCAGCTCACGTACCTTGCATGGCGCATTTGTTTCTTTCACTAATTTCTATTAAATTTACTGCACATGCGCCCTTCATGGCGCATCCTATTTCCACCTCTTTTGTACCTATGTGTACTATCTCTACTTCGCCGTTTCTTCTCTTTATTACACTATTGGCTGTATAATTTTTTTCAACATTAATTACATCATCCCGCACTTTTTCACTCCTTGAGAACTCCTTTCTGCACAACATTTCCCTTTCTTGCTCTTATTAATTAACATGTCTGAACTTTTATATGTTTCGGAGCAATTTACTACTGAAACTTTTTCACTGAAGTCTTTGATTATGCCATCTCTTTTCATTGCAGCTATCTGAGTCTGACAGCGGCTAGTTGATCGCTTCACCAAGTTCATCGCACACTGTGGCCTACTTTGCAAGCGCCTGTCTGCTGCCTTGTCGCCCGTGCGTGACTCATAACGATTAACACCAGTCGCCCCACCTGCACCGACTAGTGACGTGTTCCTACCATTAGCATGCTGTATGCATTCATATTTATTATTTCTGTATGATATCTCTTGTTTGGGCCTAAAGTCATTGCCGTGCATATCTGGCCCGTAATACTTGCGGGCCCTGGTTTCTCGCTTCATCTCTATTTTGAAAATTTCATGGTTCACATGCCCTACCGCGATATGAAATGTTACTGCGTCCTCTACTTCTGACTGTCTGTATCATGTTTACTTGATATCATTCATTCTCTGCTAGTTATTTCTGGTCAAGGCTATCTCTCATTCGGTTATCATTGTTTGGACAATAATCACAGTTCCCTCTCCAGTGATCTTCATCTTCAACTCTCTCTGAGAATGATGATAAGCTTTTGTGGTAGCTTCCCACATATCTTATCGAATCCTCTGGGAACTTCTTCCATAGTTCCCACACTATTTCGGATATTGTTCGCCTACATCTTAAATGAGTCAATTCTCTGTACCATATTTCGCAAAATTCCTTCATGAATTTCCTGTCTCTATTATTGTACAGTCTAGCCATAACAAATTGTCTCCACAAATAGTCCTGCTTCTGATGTGACAAGTATTCATCAATAAATTTTTGCTTAAATTCTTCAAATGACATCTGGTCTGTTTCTAGATTTTTCACATCACCAAATAAATTTTCACCTGATCTGTCAAGTAATCAGTGAAATTTCTTTCGCAATTTTTCAGAAAGTCTAGAGGATATCATCCATTATGTCTTTTTGCTGGGTCGAAACGTTGTTCACCCTCCAATAATTTGCTTTGACTTATTGCTTCAGTGACATGATTACGTTTTCCTGTTATTTTTCTTTCAGGGTCGCACATTTTGGCTTCAAACTGAGTAGTGATTTGTTCATACTACTGTTTGCAGTTTGTTATTTGTTTCCGTAACTCTCTTTCGCATTCTGTCAAGTACTGTTTCAGTTGAGCAATTTCGGTGTTACGTGTTGTTAATGCTTCTGTTTTGAGACCGAATACTTTTTTGTCGACTTTAGTTATTACTAAAGGTTCTATTTCGTCTTGCATTTTTTTATTTCTATGTCAAATCTTTCATTAATATCATTTATTTGCCCTTGTATAGCGGCAAAATTACCATTGATAACATTTACTTCACTTTTTAACTCTAATGGCATTGCTCACTACACCTACTATTTAATTTACTTCATCAATTTGCTTGCTAATCTTAACCCCCTGTATTTGAATCTGCTTACTTTGTGTTTTCTCAAGTGTTTTAATTTGGTTGTTAATGTCGCTGCTCAGTGTTTTCTTTTGATAACCCTGAGCTGACATTTGTTCGTTAATATTGCTACTTTGTGCCGCAGGTTGATTGTTAATGTTTCGACCTTGTTTTGAACTTTGTTGATCCTGTGCTGAAATTTGAGTGGCAAAAAATTCTGCGAGATCTAGTGCTTTTTGGCTTTCCTGTTCTGATGGGTTCATGTTCAAATTCTGCTCCTTGCGACTCAGTCACCTTGCTTTTAACTTTCGATGACTCACACATATCCATCGATTTGTTGATATACCCACTATAATTGATCGCGTCCTCTTCCCTGCCTTGTTCCATTATTTGAATCTGTTCACTTACGTGTGTATGACATTCCACATAAGCCTTCTGGCACCTCGTGGCATCATCTGTAGTTGAATCTGTCAAACTACTGCCACCTAATGCGTTTTGTACATTTCCATCCCGCTCGTCTTGGTCTACTTTTGCTTTTGTGTGCACCTTTTATTCTGTTACTGTTTCATATTTTTATTTTTCAAATATAGGAATCTCTCTACTAACTATTTCACCTGATATGTTACAGGCTCATGCCGCTGGACGTTTACTACACGTTCTACTGTTGTTTTTCATTCAATATTTACATTTTGCACTGAGAGTAAAACTGAATAACCTCTTGTCATGCGGCGCCAAGTATAACATTGCTGGCGGCACACGCTACATGTTTCCAAATAACACAACTTGTAGTCCTGTCACGGTCGCCAAGTATAACACTACTGGAACAGTGCGCGTGCTACTTGTTCCCTAATAACACAATTCTAGTTTTGTCACTGGAAAGCCAAGTATAACGCTACTTTGGAATGTGTAATGCCAAATATGACCTTAAAATTCTGAAAACGTTACCCTTCTGGAAGAATTTTGCTGTTTCACCGTGCTTTAACCAAACGTACAGAGAGAACTGAACATGAATAACTGAAGGGTGGCAATTAGTAGAAAGCAGGAAGACTATAATTTAGAAAATAATATAAGTAGATAACAATTCACGTAAATTAAACAGAAACAAACGGTCGCCAGTCTAGTTAGGCATACTAATGTGCAAACATTATTCTCAATGGATTTGTTTATACTCCTGCTAAAGTAACTTTCATTAATTCTTTCTTAGTAAAGTACAGTAAACAACAATAACGACATGACAAACTACACAATGTGCGCCGGTAATTATCAACAGAAATGTAAAGGAAACTTTCCCTTTGCTAACTACAATCATCACCTCAACCTTTGACTTATTCAGCACAAAAATTGTTCTCAAAGACAACACGAGACTAAGTACACTACTAGCCATTAAAATTGCTACTCCACGAAGATGACGTGCTACAGACGCGAAATTTAACCGACAATAAGAAGATGCTGTGATATGCAAATGATCAGCTTTTCAGAGCATTAACACAAGGATGGCGCCGGTGGCGACACCTACAACTTGCTGACATGAGGAAAGTTTCCAACCGATTTCTCATACACAAACAGCAGTTGACCGGCGTTGCCTGGTGAAACGTTATTGTGATGCCTCTTGTAAGGAGGAGAAATGCGTACCATCACGTTTCCGACTTTGATAAAGGTCGGATTGTAGCCTATCGCGATTGCGGTTTATCGTATCGCGACAGTTCTGCTCGCGTTGGTCGAGATCCAATGACTGTTAGCAGAATATGGAATCGGTGGGTTCAGGAGGGCAATACGGAACGCCGTGTTGGATCCCAACGGTCTCATATCACTAGCAGTCGAGATGACAGGCATCTTATCCGCATGGCTATAACGAATCGTGCAGCCACGTCTCAATCCCTGAGTCAACAGATGTGGACGGTTTCAAGACAACAACCATCTGCACGAACAGTTCGACGACGTTTGCAGCAGCATGAACTATCAGCTCGGAGACCATGGCTGTGGTTACCCTTGACGCTGCATCACAGACAGGAGCGCCAGCGATGGTGTACTCAACGACGAACCTGTGTGCACGAATGGCAAAAAGTCATTTTTTCGGATGAATCCAGGTTCTATTTACAGAATCATGATGGTCGCATCCGTGTTGGCGACATCGCGGTGAACGCACATTGGAAACGTGTATTCCTTATCGCCATACTGGCGTATCACCCGGCGTAATGGTATGGAGTGCCATTGGTTACACGTCTCGGTCACCTCTTGTTCGCATTGACGGCACTTTGAACAGTGGATGCTAAATTTCAGATGTGTTACGACCAATGGCTGTATCCTTCATTCGATCCCAGCGAAACCCTACATTTCAGCAGGATAATGCACGACTACATGTTGCAGGTCCTGTACGGTCCGTTCTGGATACAGAAAATGTTCGACTGTTGCCCTGGCCAGCACATTCTCCAGATCTCTCACCAATTGAAAACGTCTGTTCAATGGTGGCCGAGCAGCTGGCTCGTCACAATACGCCAGTCACTACTCTTGGTGAACTGTGGTATCATGTTGAAGCTGCATGGGCAGCTGTACCTGTACACGCCATCCAAGTTCTGGTTGACTCAATACCCAGGCGTATGGAGGCCGTTATTACGGCCAGTGGTGGTTGTTGTGGGTACTGATTTCTCAGGATCTATACACCCAAATTGCGTGAAAACGTAATCACATGTCGGTTGTAGTATTATATATTTATCCAATGAATACCCGTTTATCATCTGCATTTCTTCTTGGTGTAGCAACTTTAATGGCCTGTAGTGTAGTACCTGACAGGCGTTCAATTTTAACTAACTCCCATATACACATCACAAAAGCAATGATATGACACTGAAATAACACGAGCAAAAACCAGATTCAAATTTACTTTCTCCTGCTAGTAAAGATTGCGGCTTTCAAACAGTTCCTTTATTTATAAGTAACTATACTCACGTTTCAGAAACACTTTGCATCACATAAATGTTGAACTACAACTCCACTTAAGATTATTTAGCCTCCAATGTTTTAAAAAAATGTACGGTAGCAATATTCTTATGAAGCTTCTAAAATAAATTCAAGTTCAGTTTCAAATAGGATCAAATATAAGTGCCTCATCTCACCACTTGTGAAGCAAGTGATTCCAAGTAAACACATTTATGTTCATTGGTACTAAAAGTTTGACACTTTCAAATTAAAGCAGTTCATAGCAAGTTAAAACTTTTCATCAGTTAGATATTACGTGCCTCTCTTTTTATCTACGAACTTAAGCACATTTCAATGGAAACAAATTAGCGTTTCTTCATAATTAGGATACTCGGTTTCTAGCACTATTAGCATAGGACCCTACTTAGTATAATGAATAGAGCAGTTCAACGTTTAAACAAATATTTTGCAACACTGAATATTATTGCAAAAGCACACACAAGCACACTGGTTGATACTGACACACATATCTGTATTCCAACTGGTTGAATCAGTTACACAATATTGGTGGCAAGCACGTGCTGGCTATCAGGTCTCCTTCTGGCGGTTGTAAACTCTATTTAATTCTTCTTGGTGGCGTGTGGCGTATTCATCATCCTTAGAGCTTTTGCGAATATGAAAGCACTCTTTTTACAGCCGGAATCACATCCGAGGCCATTCCATTATAGATTTGGTTACAGAATGCCTCACTTGGCACCTGCAGTGTTGACTATGCGACTGCTAGCCACCTATTGCCTATCATGCTCTCTCTCTCTTACCGCCCAGAATGACCGCCACTTCCACCTTTTCTTGAGCTCCAAGCCCCTTCCGTCTACGTCTTTTCTTTCCTTACAAAACAACTAAGTATGAACCAGTTATTTACATACAATTTTGGTTTCATAAACATATTTAATAATGTTTCATTATTTAAGCACACTCTTAAGTTAAACAAAAGTACACATCACACGTTTCCATTTCTCTCCAACATTTTAAAGAACTTGTATAGAATAAGCACTTCATAGACACATACACATAATTACACTGTACCAATTACACACAGTCGATAATGGTGTTACAATTCGAGAGCTTAATTCAGGTCCAATAAGTCCTTTGGTTGCTGGTACATTTTCAGGTACATGTTGATGCATTACGCGAGCCTCACTCTGCGATTTTGTCCTTGTTATATCCCTTAATGAGGGGTGAGTATTGTAGCCTCTGAAGTCTTTCAGCAACAGGACACCTTACAGCAATTAAAGAAGCAGATTCTAAGTAGTAAATTATCTGCACATATGCTCTTCGAGTTGGAGAGCAAGTTTTATTAGAGAGTGCAAGGAAGTTCAGATACGTTAAGCCAATATTTTAAACGTGTACGCACAGCAATGTCAGCTCTCGATAAATTCGTGACTGTGGCGGAGTGCGTTTCTAATACGTTAGATGGGGTGCGTCCTCAGGATCGCTCTCGCTTGAACTTTTCACACCGGACTAGTACTTTCGATCAGTTTCGAGAGATGATTAACTGTGTAGAGGCACTTCCGTTTTTAGACGAACAACGCGAGAGCGAGGGCGGAACGCGGATGCTGCCCCTGAGTAGTGAATCCCCGGTGGCGCGATTCCTAAACCGGGTTTCTGATTACAGACGGTATTACAGTTGTTGAGCGCCAGATCATTTTGTGCGCGAGTGTCCTGTTAAGAGAAATCCTAGATCTACCAGCTGACTCCGTAAGAGGCGGGGTCGCGAGTGCCTGGGGACTGTAAGGCTGTTAGTGTTCATAAGTATCCGACTATTCCGTATTTATGTACCCGACTCGGAGAAGAACCTGTGTGTGCGATCCTTGATTCGAGCAGTTCGGTGTCATTGTTAGATCACCATTGGTATTTGGAACTCCACCATTTGTGTAATTTCTCTTCCCCGCATCCTGTCACTCAGATATGTCGTGTCGCTGGGAATTACCTCTAGTGGGCAAGGTGCGGGTCAGGTCGTCCGTCTGGTCGTAGGTTGTGTTCCAAATATGAACTGCATAGAGACCGGAGTGATGACACTTTCTACAGGACCCGACCCTCATTTTGCATGACATGCTCAGGCACGTACAGTGCAAGCTGTTACTAATTTGTTTGACTGATGGGGCTGCTAAGCGCTATACCACCTACTGCACTCCCCTGACTTAAGCCCTCGTAAGTTCAACTCGGTTTATAAACTGAAGGAAACACTTCACAGCATTCGCTTCAGAACTGCTACAAGTTCGTCGGGCAACAGACCGCGCCGCTCGAACTGCCAACACAACTGGCTCTGCTAAGAGTATCGTACGACTTCCACTTCGCTGGCAGTGGGTTATACACAATGCTGGTGACTACTTTGAAGGTCAGTATAACATTGAAACACATATCTATTTTGTACGAGCTGCGAGTAAATAGTTGCCACTATTGAAGTTGTAAACCTCGTATTTATACCACGTATGAGGATAATGCCACTGGACGGAGCTCGGTGGGAATATATGTTTTGTCGTTTAACGAAGACTTTCGGGGTTTGATGAAGTCGTTAAAACGCTTTAATCCACAATTGTATATGTCAGTGTACTCGAGTAGTGGCATAGGTAATGACTTACTGGCAAATGTGATGAACTAAGATCATTCCACCATCTTACGACATCTACATGCAATGGGGAAGGTTCAATAATTGGGTGTATGGTTACCACATCCTCTAAGCCAAAAACACAATATCAGTGGGTAGCCATATGTGCATCTCTGCTTACTCGTCATCTATTGGCTCGTGCACAACACCGACCATTCCTATTCCGTATCAATACTGGTGACGAGAAATTGTCTTTATGCTAGCACAAGGAACAGATGGAAATTGTTAAGCACAAACAAAGGACCAACACCCTATACAAAGACTGCGCGCATCCACGAAAGATAATGTTATGCGTGTATGTGTGTGTGTGTGTGTGTGTGTGTGTGTGTGTGTGTGAATTCCTAAGGGAGCAAATTGCTGAGGTCATCATTCCCTAGACTTACACACTACTTAAACTAACGTAAACTAACTTATGCTAAGAAAAACACCTGAGGGAGGACCCGGACCACCGGCGGGAGGGGCCGGGCAATCTGCGACATGGCGCCTCAGACCGCGCGGCCACTCCGCGCGGCTAATGTTATGCATCTGGCGCTACATCGACGATGTGATATACTACGGATTGCTTCCCCGAGGAGTAATGTCACTGCTCACATTTACTATCAACAACTGAGACCTCTTGCAGACGTAATCCAAGCTCAGCGAACAGGAAGATTTCGTCAACTTATGCTACTCCGCAATATCGCCCGTCTGCGTTCTGCTCCAATGAAAAAACACAATGATCAGAAGTTGAATTGGGAAGTTATCCCACACCCACCTTATCCACCTGATCTTGAGCCCTTTGATTTTCTGTTTTCCGCTAGCTATAGAACAATCTTCGAGGAACTTCCTTTCTCCATGCAAATGCGCTCCTGTCACGGCTCAACGACTCCGTAGCATGAGAAGAACCTGTCTTCAGAAGCCACGGAATCAAAAAGCATCTCAGCGTTGGCAGGCTATTGTAAATAGTGAAGGCGCGTGTTTTGCCGATGATTAAAAGTTTTGTGTATCTGTAGTGTTTATTAAAGTTACGGAAAAACGCTACGAACTTGTGCACTACCCTAATACATTCATCGCAGCTCTGGATAAGGTGCTTGTTGATTGCCACTGCCACCTGGGCAGAGCACTTTATTACTGTACAAAAACTACTGCAGGCCTTTAGGTAAGCAAGATATACAGCAGTGTTTAAAATCGTTTTTCTCTCCTGTGCCAGCTTTTTCATCTCAGAGCAGCAATTGCAACGTACATCTTCCATTATTTGCTGGATGTATTTCAGTCTCTGTCTTCCTCTACAGTTTCTACCCTCTTCAGCTCCCTGTACTACCAAGGAAGCTATTCCCTGATGTCTTAACAAATCCTGTTCCTCCTTCTTGTCAGTATTTTCTGTATATTCCTTTTCTCGCCTATTCTGCGGAGAACCTCTTCGCTCCTTACCTTATCAGTCCACCTAATTTACAACATTCTTCTGTAGCACCACTTTCCAAAGGCTTCGACTGTCTTCTTTTCACATTTTCTCACAGTTCATGTCTCACTACCACACAACGCTGTGCTCCAAACGTACATCCTATAGATTTTTTCTTAAATTCAGACATCTGTTGGATACTAGCAAACATCTCTTGGGCAAGAATGCCCTTTTTGACAGTGCTGATACGCTTTTTATGTTCTCCGTGCTCTGTCAATGAAATGTTATTTTGCTGCCTAGATAGCACAAGACCGTAACATCGTCTTCTTCGTGATCGCCAATACTGATATTGTTTCTCGCTGTTCTCATTTCTGTTAATTCTCGCTATTCGTCTTCCTTCGATTTACTCTCAATCCATATTTTGTACTCATTAAAAGGTCCATTCCATTGAACAGATCCTATAGTTCTTCTCCCCTATCACTGAGTATGGCTATGTCTTCAGCAAATCTTAACACTGATATCCTGTGTTTTGGGGCAGCCGCACGGTCTGGGGCGCCCTTGCCACGGTTCATCAGGCTATCCCCGTCGGAGCTTCGAATCCTACCCCGGACATGGGTGTGTGTGTTGTCCTTACCGTAAGTTAGTCTAAGTGGTGTGTATGTCTAGGGACCGATGATCTCAGCACTTTGGTCCCACAGGATCTTACCACAAATTTCCAATTTTTTCATCCTGCATTTTTATCACGATCTTTAAGCTTTGTTTTATTTCCGTCTTCGCTTCTTCGATAAATAGACTGAAGAGTAGAGGCGAAAGACAGCACCCCTATCTCCCCATCCATTTTATTCGGAGCACTTCGTTCTGTGTCTTTCAGTCGTATTTTTCCCTCTTAGTTCTTGCACATATCGTATATTACTCGTCTTTCTCTTTGCTATTTTTTTTTTCTAAATCTCGAACATATTGCACCATTTTACACAGTCCAACACTTTTTCCGGGTTGACAGATGCTATCAACGTGTCTTGATTTTTCTTCGGGCTTGCTTCCATTATTAACCATAATATCAGAACTTCCTTTTTGGTGCCTTTACCTTTCCTAAAGCCAAAATGATCGTATCTAACAGATCGTATATTTTCATTCTTCTGTACATTATTCTCGACAACAAAGTGGTTGCATGAGCAGTTCTGCTGATTGTGGAAAAATCCTCACCCTTGCCGGATCTTGCTATCTTCGGAATTGTTTTTCGGGAAGTTTGCTAATTTATAGAAATTTAAGTGTGGCAGGCTAAATATAAATTCCTGGGAAATACCACCAGTCAGCTAGGTACCTTGGCCAATGAAGAAAAAATTTAAGCATTTCCTAACTTTCCATTTCCTCAGGCGAAGAAACAGCCGAACTTTTTTCTAGACCTCTGTTATTCTTATAGAAATATCGTCTAGGACCAAGCTGTCAATAGTGTAACATCGACCAACCTCTTCAAGCGAAATATGAGTTTGAATTGTTCACCTGACTGTCAAGCGGGTTTTGAGAAGTTATAAAACAGCTTGTCTGAGGCACGGGTATTATTTCATACAGATAGAAGTAGACTTTGGGCTAGCAGCTTATGCTTCGAAAATAAGAATAGGATAGTGACAAGTTCAGACCTAGTATGTAGATGGAATAACTTTTGTTTGGATAACTAATTTTCCAAACCACGCGTTATATAATTGTGATCATGCTAATTCCTCAACCAAATTAGAATCATCAGCAGCAGTGTGGGCGTTTAACTGCTTCCACACTTAGCTATTGGGTCACCAAGCGGAAGTCTACTGTGATCACAAAGCCTTAAGCTTTCTGCTTAGCTGGAGACTGCTCCACCGGCTTTTTAGTTCGGAGGCCACACTCACATTAAGAAGACGGCTTCGAAATCCAGAATGTAAGAGGAACAGACAATGTAGGCGCCGGCGCTTTGTCGAGACTATCTCAACGTTAGCACAAAGTCACTTTGAACACAGCATATTAAAACGGCATCCAGGTGTTGATGGTGGAAGATGTCACATAGGCGATGTTTTCTGCAAGACAGTGATCTTACCTGACATGGCATCAAACAAAAAACAAAAGCTTTCGGATGGAAATCATGCAAAGCTAACATCCCATATTTAGCAGGAGACAGTGTCATATATTATAGATGAATTCCGAGTTGTCAGCAACAAAGAGTGTGAATTCCTTCTAAATCGATAAGAAAACTGATTTGACATACACACATGTTGCGTGCAGTAATTTTGGAGCACTAAAGCGTGCAGATAAATTTAACCAGTACTGCTGCTTTCCCAACATGCAAGGCAGAATACAATTTATGATTAAGACTTGTTTGATCTGTGAGAAAATAATAGCTACCAAGTTCTGCCACAAGGGAATACTGCATAGCAATTGCTCCAAACAGACCAACGTAACTGATCGCTACTGATACGTACAAACCTCTTCCACGATCAAATTCTCGGGGTAAGTATTGTGGTAGCATTATATGTTGTATTTAGCAGATATTTGCGGCTATATGCATTCCATAATACAAAGATTACGTTTGTCATTCGACGAATACGGGCAAACTACTTTGCTAGAGTCCGCAAACCCGAGGCGCTGCTCTCCGACAATGAAACACAATTTATGAGGGGAAGTGGAGAGTATTTCTCCTGAACAATGGAATCAGGCAAAGTTGTTTTTGCAAGCTGTCTCAGTTTATGCGTATGTATGTAGCGTGAGGTCATGAGCAGACAAAATTGTTTAATTATCTAGAAACCTTTGGGAGAATAGTGAATGATTTACCAAACGTGTCAACAGGTACACTCAACGTGAACTGCTGTTCGACAATCCAGGGGATAACGAATCGTGTTAATCATTCCAAAGATTTTCCGACACAGAAAATCTCAATGCCATACAGCAAGGCTAGCCTTGACAAGCAGTAGGAAATCTTACTTCCATAAGAAAGGCACTCAAATTCACGGATGCAAAGTCCTTGAGCTAGCTCTTGTCCCTAACCATCCTAAGTCGTCCCTTATTGCTAAGAAGATAATGAAGTGCTAATACTTACGGCTGGGACATATTGAGATTATACAAATCCACCACCCAGTATCATATCTACTTTGCTTTCCCGGTTCCAGAAAAATACGAACTTTATAACAATATTCGGATATCAATGTTCTGCAAATAAACGAACTCGTGAGACACAAGCTGTGTCATGCAGCAGTATGTAGTTTTATATCATGAACTTATTTCATTTGATGTTTTGCATAATCTAGCTATTTATGTATCACTTAGGTTGTAAGAGATTTTCTTTCCTTTGCCTTACAAGAAGTTGATTCATGAACTAGATAACGCTCCATATTTTGGTGAGTAGGACTATGCATTTTCGCTGGCTACCTGTACTTTAGAATCAGGATACAGGGGGCATGCTAGTTACACTCCTGGTACTTGTTATGTGCGTGCAGCGATGCTCAACTGCTGCAGCCATTGCCTGTTTACCAATGGTACCCTTTCTTATCCTGATCGAACGTGGATATGCCCTATATGTTTTCTCTAAATTTTCGTCCGCAGCTTTTTTTTCAAAGATAATAATTGTATTTTATGAAAACTGTACAATAAATCATTTACCACTAAAGGTAAAAAACATGGTATGTTGCTCTGAACCCATTGCTTTCACTAGACAAGAAACAGGCACAAAAGTTTTACACAGTATTGCAGCATAATTACCCCTCTTCAGTCGAGACCTATCCAATGATACTTTAACACAAGTTCAGTTGTTCAAAAACAAATGTTTCACATTGTTTGTTCCACTTGTCCTCCCAAGATGCCACATTAAATAAATTCAAATCACATGTACCACTTTGTCAGTTTCTCAAACAAGAGGGTAGCTTGCAGAACTTGCAATGCCACAGTTGTTATAACGGTTTCTTGCCATTTTAATATAACCATCTTCACCCCACTCTGCTCCCCAAGAATTCTTCACCAACCAGTACTGAACACCATCCTCTGTTGTCCCATAACCGACAACAAGCACTCCATGGTCAAGGTTCTCAGAGCTGCACTTTGGCTCATAGTAAACTCCTTTAGAATAAGATTGGAATGAATCATGACCAGCATCAATAGCTACAGAAATTGGACCAACTGTAGCCACAGCAACTTTAAGTTGCTCTTCATCACCCTGTGGAATATCTACAAAGCCAGTATCGTCAGCTCCTACATCAATGCGTTTGAATCTACACTTGTCATCATCACCTTCGTATGGATACGATTTTTCTGTATCAATTCCACGATTATCTCTAACGTAAGTAAATGCCTGATCCATCAAGCCACCATTGCAGCCTTGATTTCCATATTTATGAGAACAATCTATCAGGTTTTGTTCACTCAGGGAAGTCAGATAGCCTGCTTTCCTGAAATGTTGTCCTTCCAGTGCACCTGTCGAACTGAACACCCAGCAGGAACCACATGATCCTTGATTTTTAACTTCAGTAATTGCGCCATGTTTCCTCCAGTCCATATAGGGCGGTACATTTACATTTGCAGGTGGAATGAAAGTGGATCCTCTTATACCAAGAGATTCCCTTAATTTTGCGTTATGAGTTTTATTAAAGCCGTTGTAGGTTGCACCGAATTCATGAGCCAACAGATCACCGAACTTGTTTAACTCGAGCTGGTACGATACTTCCCCTCGTTCGAACGCAGCATTGTGTTGGGCAATTCTTTTTTTATTTTCCATAAAAATTTTCATTCTGAATTTTTCTTCGATTGGACTCAAGTACTTTTTTCCATGCTTCAGCTTGAAAGTATTCCACTCTTCGACAAAGAGATCGAAAAGCGCAACTGCTTGCGCTCCCGCAACAATACATAACAGCATCACGTACACTTTCATCATGGTAAGGCAACAAAGGATTGAAAAAAATATAGAAAAACTTCACAGTTCTCAATACAGCTACTGGCTTCCACACGAAACCATCAGCCAACTGCAGCTCGTGGTCGTGCGGTAGCGCTCTCGCTTCCCACGCCCGGGTTCCCGGGTTCGATTCCCGGCGGGGTCAGGGATTTTCTCTGCCTCGTGATGACTGGGTGTTGTGTGCTGTTAGTTAGGTTTAAGGTAGTTAGGTTAGTTAGGTTTAAGTTAGGTTTAAGTAGTTCTAAGTTCTAGGGGACTGATGACCATAGATGTTAAGTCCCATAGTGCTCAGAGCCATTTGAACCAATCTAAATTTTCAAGGATAAGCCCAGCGCAGATTCTGTATTACCACCACGGAAACCATGACCGTCCATGTTCAGTTTGCAACCATGCAACGAAGTAGTTACTGCGGATCTTCATTTTTACAAAGAATGCTATGAATGCCATGAGGTATGGCTATAAGCTATGAGTTTGTTTCGCTTTATGCATATTTGCAATTCAGTATAATTTTCTATAACCAGCATTAGTCAGATAAATTTGTAATGTATTATGCTTTCGTTACGGGTGGAAAGTTTCTGTCGACAAACGAGTGTCGAGTGTCATGATGTTTACTTTACGAATATTCATCACATCTCGCTTCGTACTGATGTGAATGAGTAAGTTGTACAACCAGTTTGAAGTGCTTGAAACGTACCTTATTTGGACAACAGATTCCGCCGTGTGAGGTTTGTGTGTTGCAGGTTCGTTCAAAAATGGTTCAAATGGCTCTGAGCACTATGGGACTTAACTTCTGTGGTCATCAGTCCCCTAGAACTTAGAACTACTTAAACCTAACTAACCTAAGGACATCACACACATCCATGCCCGAGGCAGGATTCGAACCTGCGACCGTAGCAGGCGCGCGGTTCCGGACTGAGCGCCTTAACCGCGAGACCACCGCGGCCGGCTGCAGGTTCGTACTTGGTGGCATACTTGCGTATGCTCTCAAAGGTGATGTAATGATCGGTTGCCTTATAATTGGTACAGGCGTTTCTGCAGTGCTGCGGAGACTCTTAACATTGTGTCGGAAAGTGCTGTGTGGCTGTTTCAACGGATTATTCGCAGTGTGTGTACCCAGTGACTGTTGAAATTAAGTAGACAATGACTGCGAGAGGCGAGCTATTAAACTCAACTCCGCGATGTTACAGAGAGATCCGTGGAAATAGCTTGAAATGTCTGCATTCCTGGTGGAAGTCAGTCTTGCATTTAACATTAATGTTTAAAGCAAATTCAGTAGACTCATTTATTAATGAGCAAAAATGGTTCAAATGGCTCTGAGCACTATGGGACTTAACATCCATGGTCATCAGTCCCCTAGAACTTAGAACTACTTAAACCTAACTAACCTAAGGACATCACACAACACCCAGCCACCACGAGGCAGAGAAAATCCCTGACCCCGCCGGGAATCGAACCCGGGAACCCGGGCGTGGGAAGCGAGAACGCTACCGCACGACCACGGGATGCGGGCTATTAATGAGCAAGCAAGCATGTTGTGTAGAAAAGTTTCGCTCCCACACTACAGTTTGACAGTATGTGGTGAAGTTTTTAGGCCGGTCATGTTGCATGCATTCTTTGATTTTTGGCCTTATCTCTTGCCTTCTTTTTTTATAAGCTACGGTCGATGAGTCAATATACACACATCAAAAAAAGTTTTGCATCACCTCGGTCCGAGAGTTCCAGAACCTGTACAGGTAACTGGAATAGAGATCAACATAAATATGGAACTTCCTGGCAGATTAAAACTGTGTGCCCGACCGAGACTCGAACTCGGGAACTTTGCCTTTCGCGGGCAAGTGCTCTACCAACTGAGCTACCGAAGCACGACTCACGCCCGGTACTCACAGCTTTACTTCTGCCAGTATCTCGTCTCCCACCTACCAAACTTTACAGAAGCTCTCCTGCGAACCTTGCCCGCGAAAGGCAAACGCCCCGAGTTCGAGTCTCGGTCGGGCACACAGTTTTAATCTGCCAGGAAGTTTCGTATCAGCGCACACTCCGCTGCAGAGTGAAAATCTCATTCTGGGAACATAAATACGGTTTCCGCCCTTTTTATTTCTCATGAAAACCACACATTGTATGCTGTAGCACCATAAAGCGAGACCTTCAGAGGTGGTGGTCCAGACTGCTGTACACATCAGTACCTCTAATACCCAGTGGCACGTCCTCTTGCATTGATACATGCCTGTATTCGTCGTGGCCACAAGTCCATAAAGGCACTGTTGGTCCAGATTGTCCCACTCCTCAACGGCGATTCGGCGTAGATCCCTCAGAGCGGTTGGTGGGTCACGTCGTCCATAAACAGCCCTTTTCAATCAATACCAGGCATGTTCGATAGGGTTCATGTCTGGAATACATGCTGGCCACTGTATTCGAGCGACGTCGTAATCCTGGAGGAAGTCATTCGCAAGATTTGCGCATATTGTCGTCCATGAAGACAAATGCCTCGCCAGTATGCTGCCGATACGGTAACACAATCGGTCTGAGGATGGCATCCACGTATCGTACAGCCATTACGGCGCCTTCCATGACCACCAGCGGCGTACATAATACCAACCCAAAACATCAGGGATTCTACACCTTGCTGCAGTCGCTGGGTAGTGTGTGTAAAGAGTTCAGCTTGACCGGGTTGCCTCAAAACAGTCTCCGACGATTGTCTGATTGAAGGCATATGCGACACTCATCGGTGAAGAGAAAGTGACGCCAATCCTGAGCGGTCCATTCTGCATATTGTCGGACCCATCTGTACCGCGCTATATGGTCTCGTGGTTGCAAAGGTGGACCTCGCCATGGACGTCGGGAGTGAAGTTGCACATCATGCAGCCTATTGTTAAGGTTTGAGTCGTAACACCACGTCCTGTGGCTGCACGAAAAGCCTTATTCTACATGGTGGCGTTGCTGTCAGGGTTCCTCCGAGCCATAATCCGTAGGTAGTGGTCATCCACTGCGGTAGTAGCCCTTGGGTGGCTTGAGCGAGGCATGTCATCGACAGTTCCTGTCTCCCTGTATCTCCTCCATGTCCGAACAGCATCGCTTTGGTTCACTCTCAGACGCCTGGACACTTTCCTTGTTGAGAGCCCCTCCTTGTACAAAGTAACAATGCGGACGCAATCGAACCGCGTTATTGACCGTCTAGCCATGGTTGAATTACAGACAACACGAGCCGTTTACGTCCTTCCTGGTGTAATGACTGGAACTGATCGGCTGTCGGGACCCCCTCCGTCTAATAGACGCTGCTCATGCATGGTTGTTTACATCTTTGGGCGGGTTTAGTGACATCTCTGAACAATCAAAGGGACAGAGTCAACGTCTGTCTTCAGGAGTTCTGGGAACCAGGGTGATGTAAAAATTTTTTTTAAGTTTGTATGTCCGCATGGTTGTCACTGAGATCAGTTTATTTGTCATGATACAGTACTAATGTTTGTTGTGCGATCTGTTTCATGTACGCCATAGGTACATCATATAATGTAGACCCCTGTTCCTGTCGACAACAACTCTGTTACCCCATGTTATTTTTGTCGAGATACGATGCCTTCCTTATGTCAAATCAGTAGTACAAGTCATATATCCAGATGAAACTGTGATGTCAAATGCCGCTCTGCTGTGGGGTTTAAGGAGGATTTCCTCCCAGCTACCGGGCTTATCGCAGGGTGAAAAAGAATTTCTCCCTCAACGAAAAGCAACTCGATCATCAACGAAGCTGGCATTGTCGAAACTGAATTTCATTACTTTAATTATTGTTAAAAGGTATTTTAAAAAATGAAAAAACGCTCGCCACAATACTGTAAGTGAATGTAACTAAATGTCCTTCCGATCCAGCTTTCACTCTTTGGGCAATGTATATATGTACGTAGATATTGATGTTCCTATATATTCATGTAACATGCATATTATTCTTGGTGTTGTGCTGAAAGATGTAATTTCAAGCAAACTCTCTGCTACATCAAAAATACTTTATAAGCGGTGTATACAGTGACACGTATTGAAATGCTAATTAGGCCACACGTAAAGAAACTCTTTATCGGAAATACAAAGAAACTGAGGATTTCATGTAAACAACGAACTAATACAAAGGAACAGTGCCATTTTTATAGCAATATTAGTCTTTTGATGATCATTTTTCTTCTTACAGTTACTGACGTATGTTCTTTGTATGTAACTAAAAATAGCGTGTCACAACCTTGTGATATCCGGTTAAAAGACCGAACATAACTGTCATATCGAGGAAAGCAGTTTAAAACGTTAGCATTAGATCGTGAAATGCTAATGCGTACTATTTGTCATTCTGTTAAACGTGTTGATAAAGCTATCATAGATAATGCCTGGAAGTTCAAGTTACCAGTTCGCTATTTTTGCTGAAGTAATATAATGTTCACTATTTTCACGCAGATGGAAATGATTCCAAATGTATAACGTCAGCCACCGCTGGGGGCAGTGTGGTGTCTCAGATTAATTTTCACCCCTCCAGTGTAGCAAGTTTCAACTTTTTTCTACATAATTTAAGTATTTTATTGTTCTGTACGAACTGTAGTGAGGTAGCGACGTCTTTTTACTCTTTGAATGTTCAATTGTTTTCCTTAACACGGAGCAGAAAACTGTATAACAGAGAAAAATCTGCGCTCGTCAGCTTGTTGAAGTATAAGCTTTTGTGGCGAACTCCGCAATATAGAATTAGTTGCTGTTAGAATTTGATTACTAAATATTATGACGGAGAAAGAAAGTAAGGTCGAATGTATCTCAAACTGTAACATGAGTGCACTGTTGGAGCTTTGTTACCTTACGTGCTCGAAGCAATAATAAATCAAATTGGTAAAATAAATTCTTCTTCCGTTATTTAAATACTTATGCCCAAGATTAATTTGCTTCACATCTCCTCCCGCATGAGGTTCGAGTCCTCCCTCGGGTACTGGTCTGTGTGTGTTGCTCTTAGCATAAAGTTAGTTTAAGTTAGTTTAAGTAGTGTGTAAGTCTAGGGACCGCTGACCTAAGGAGTTTGGTGCCCATAGGAATTCACAGGTATCTGAACGTCTTTTGTACTTTATTCTTTGGATGTGGTCCGTTTAATTCAAGTAGTTATATTTAGCTACGCTACGTGAACAATATCTCAAGAATACAGAAGCAACTAAGGAATGACGGAAAATATAACAATTAATAAATCATGATCTTCCATCCCTCCCTCAGCCCGTGAGTAGAGGGTGCACGTTATTTAATTAGGTGTAAGACGCGGAACTCTTAGTGTGTCACTGTAAGAGCCAGATGACATTGTTCTTAATATACACGTTCCATGTTAAAAAAGAAGTGATATAGAAGGACGGCCTCGACCTTATAGTTGCAGTCGTCCCGACGTTTGCCTGAATTAATTTTGGGAAAGCAAGGGAAAATTACAAATGCTGAACGGAGATTGGTACGTCCGTCCTCCTGCATACAACGCTTTCCGGTTTAGAAGCGATCAGCCTCATTCGGTTTACCCTTAATACAAGTTTAGGAGGAGGAAGAGATTCGTATTTAACGTACCGCTGACAAAGAGGTCATTAAAGACGGAACGCAAGTTAGGATTAGGGAAGGATGGGGAAGAAAATTCGAGTGCCCTTTCAAAGGAACTATCCTGGTATCTGTCTGAAACGATTTAGGGAAATTATGGAAAACCTAACTCAGGATGGACAGACGCGGATTTGAACAGTCGTCCTCCCGAGTGTGGGTCCAACGTGCTAGCCACTGCGCCACCCAGGTCGGTTTAATACAATTTACTATTCTGTGTACACTTTCGTGCAAACCTATGTTGTTGGTAACTTGTTTATTGATCTCAGTCAACGCAAACAATATACACACATAATTCCTTACGTAAAAAAATCTTGTGCTTACACTGTCAACTCATTCATGTGGTCGGAAACGAATACACATTAGTAGCCACTCTGCAGCCGACTACACCGGTAGTCATACATTTAGAACTGATAAATTTTTTGTCTACATGTCCGCTTTTTGGTACACTTTAATAATTCCGCGTCGAATTGACGCAGCACGCTGTTAAAGGAGAGAAAACGAGATTGCCCAGCCAACTGACAGAAGCAGAGTGCGGTAATTCGTTTTCTATATTTGAAATGAAACGACGCTGCAGCAATACAAGCTGAAACGTTATAAGTATGCGGAAGCATTTCACCATCCAATGACACAGCTGTTAAATAACTGCGTATGAAAAAGCAGGGGAAACCATCTCCCTGTGACAAACATGACATCGAAAGAAAAGTGGAAGTCTTGGTGTTGGAAGACGAACATACCACAACCGAGACGGTCTTGAGAAAAGTGGAAATCAGTTATGGACTAAATTCCAACACCTTGCTCGACATTTCCAGCAGTGTCAGACTAATACAGATCACTACTTTAGCCGCCTAATCACCATCGACGACTGTTGGATGTTTACTATCATCCTGAGGCAAAGGAGCAAAGCAAACATGTACGGAAACCCGCCGCACAGAAAGGCCCAACCATCATCGGCTAAAGTGATGCTGAGTGTTTTTCGGGCCTAACGCTAACGGATTATGCATGTAAAGAGCCACCCGTTGCGGGAAAATACTGCCGGAATCTCCTGACGAGATTATTGGAGGCTGCCTAGACAAAGAATCGCGGGAAAGTATCCTGCACATTTTGTCTTTTCCACTAAAAAAACACCTGAGCTCGTTCTACACACAAAACAGTGACACGTGATTCTTCTACATCTACATCTACATGGATACACTGCAAATCACATTTAAGTGCCTGGTAGAGGGTTCATCGAACCACCTTAACAATTCTCTATTATTCCAATGTATTGCGCGCGGAAATAATGAACACCTTGTCTCTCCGTACGAACGCTGATGTCCCTTATTTTATCGTGGTGATCGATCCTCCCTACGTAGGTCGGTGTTAACGAAATATTTTTGCTTTCGGAGGAGAAAGCTGGTGACTGGAATTTCGTGAGAAGATTCCGTCGCAACGAAAAACGCGTTTATTTTAATGATGTCCAGCCCAGATCCTGTATCATTTCTGCGACACTCTCTCCCATATTTCGCGATAATAGAAAATGTGCTGCCGTCTTTGAACTTTTTCGATGTACTCAGTCAGACCTATCTGATAAGGATCCCACACCGCGCAGCAGTATTCTAAAAGAGGACGGACAAGCGTAGTGTAGGCAGTCTCCTTAGTACATCTGTTACATTTTCTAAACGTCTTGCCAATAAAACGCAGTCTTTGGTTAGTGTTCCCCACAACACTTTCTGTGTGTTTCTTCCAATTTAAGTTGATCGTAATTATAATTCCTAGTTATTTAGTTGAATTTACGGCCTTTATATTTGTCTGATTTATCGTGTAAACGACGTTTATCGAGTTCCTTTTAGCACTCATGTGGATGACCTCACACTTTTCGTTTTTTAAGGTGAACTGCCAACTTTCACACCATACAGATATTTTTTTCTAAATCGTTTTGCTGATTGTTTTGATCTTCTGATGACTTTATTAGTCGATATACGACAGCGTCATCTGCAAGCAACCGAAGAAGGTGTAACGCCGGAAATGCATATCCTCCTATTTCCATCTATTGTACTATAAATTTGTTTTCCTTATTTTTGTTACCTGAATATATAACATATGCGCTTTACAACAGTTGTAAAGCGCATGCTGGATGCTGGTGAAGTGTCACTGTTAAAGTGTGAACTAATATAGCTTGTGTGAAAGTGTTCTGGACTTCAAAATGGATGCAGACAGATACGAAAAAAGCCGCCTATACTGTCGCAAACCAGCACCCAGCATTATGCTACTACCAATAATGATGTAGCTTCCCGGATTCTCCCGAAATCATCTGAAGATGAACCTGAAAGGGTTCGAAAACCGGTTAATGTAATAAAGCATTACTAATGAAAAAGTGACTGGTTGCAGTTGTGTATAATTTATTTACATTAATATACAGTCACGGTTCTAAAATATCCGTAATGGATAAGCATAATCACTTCTAAGTTGTGGAATGAAGGCATGGAAAGTAATGGGGTCAAAGTGATCCATATTTCAGCTTACTGTCCGGCTGGAAATCCCGCTGAGAGGTATATGCGCGAGCTAGGCCGACTTTGCCGTACCTATTGCCATCACAACCATAGGGCATGGGGCAAGTATGTAGCAGTACTTGAGAGAATTATGAACACCTCGAGACATGAATCGACGGGATTTTCTCCAGAGGAAATCCTGTTGGATGACAGAAGTAAAAGTTTAGTGGAAGAGATAATCAAATTCCCTCCACGGTTTGACATTAGTATTGGTGTGAAAAAAGATCGTTTGCGAGAAGTAATGAAGCTAAAAGCCGTTGCTTGCATACGTCGTCATGACGCTAAAGCGCGTTTTGCTAAGTTTGCAATCGGAGACTTAGTACTTGTAAAAGCTCATGAGAAATCGAGCGAGATAGACAATGAAATCTCTAAATTTAAGTTTGTTTATAATGGACCATATAAAGTCATTGGTATACCTCACACAAATGCTTATTGCTTAGAGTATCCAAGCTCTGGAAAACGATTAGGTATACGGAATATTGTTGACTTGAAATTGTACCAACCTAGGATTGATTAATACCACAGAATGGGTAATTTGTACAGTATGTAATATAGGGTGTAAGATTTAAGGATGTGCCATGTTGCGATGCTTTTGCCTGACCTAGAGGTCATTAAAGAACTTGTAATTAACAAGTAATTAATTTTTGATTAGACGTTTTAACCAATCGAAAAATCCAAGCTGCTAGTTTAAGTTTTCAGCTGAGTCACAGTAGATTAACGAATGTAAATATGATTTTGTAACTAGATGTAAGATTTAATGAATGTGTAATTTACTAGTCATTGCCGATGTACTTAGACGCTGTTTTAAGTTTCAGGCTAGTACATGCGTGTGATGATGGACAGTGTTGAGTTATCCACTGTGATAGGGTTAATGGACTCCTTGAGATTACTCGGGAGTGAGTTTTTCCCAAAGAATTCAGTGAAACGGACGTTCTGGAAATGCCGTTGCAAGGGCGAATGAGATCAAGCGTGCCGCACAGGCGGGCGCAACAATACTAGCGAGGCGGAGCCGCTGTCGGCTCTTGTGCCGCTGTAGGCTCTCCGTGCCGCTGTCGGCATTCTTTGTACTTGCCAGTACGGAAGGTGGAGCTGTTTTTCTTCCCAGACAGCTGATGTGAAAGAATTCTACTGTCAATATTAATGTTTTTGTCGATCTGCTGTATATTATTTTCTTGTTTAGCGTTAAGTGCACACTCATGACGAGAATATTAATTATGAAAAGTTTATATTAAATACGTATTCTATGTAATTAATTATTAATTTGCGTATTTCGATATACCTGTTTTCTATGACCATGTAATCTGATTAATTTTGTAAACAGTATTCCATTTCTTGATACTGCTAGGAATTTTGATTTTTAGAATAGCTAAACCATTTTCTATATTCTCTATGAATTTTAATATGTTGTCAACCTGTTTTATTTTGTGCAAGATGACAGAGTGGAATAAGATTAGGAGTGTCTCCACTCAATTATTATCGTCTAAAAATTGGTTTACGGTTAATTAGACGAATGCTAAATTTTGTTGATGTTTTGAGCATATGCATTTCCGCTGTTTCTTTTTTGGGACATTTTCTGAGTCTGTTTAGGTTACGCGAACATTCTCAGACAATGTGGGGCACGTGTAACGCCGGAAATGCATATCCTCCTATTTCCATCTATTGTACTATAAATTTGTTTTCCTTATTTTTGTTACCTGAATATATAACATTTCTGTGTCTTCGTATATTGTAACTGTTTTACTATATATATATATATATATATATATATATATATATATATATATATATGCATTTATGTCGATGAATAATTGGTTTGTTTCGTAAATATTATTTGCATTTTTACGCTGGGTCTTGCCTAGGGAAAACTGCTATCGAACGATTACATCGATAGGTTGTGTGAAGAATCAAAGTGTGTAGGATCTTTGGTAGTGTTAACTCCGTCGCGTGGAGCGCGGGCAGGGCAGTTGGAGTCTGGCTGGAGTAGCGAGTGAAGCAGGAGTGTTGTGTGACGCTCCCGCGAGTTGCCGCGCTTTCGGGGTTTAGCAGCATGTAATTGCGCTCGACTTGCGATGATAGTTTCTGACATGGTGTCGCGGACGGGAAGCATTAGCTGGCGCACATCAAGAGCCCGTTTCGCCTGGTGACCGTGTCGAGAAGAAGGCGCGCCAACATCCAGCTTCTGCAACAGCGACGGCCGACAATGAGTGACTGTCGCCACCTCCTCGATCGACGGCTTCAAACCTTCAATCAACCAACAAGGAAGACTAAAAGCACGTAAAGTTTCAGAACTGTATGGCAGACCTCAGCTTTTCAAATTGTTCCATTTGCCTCGCAAAATTACAGCAACTTAGCATGAACCTTTGTTGCTCATTGTCCCAATTGCATTGCCAAGCAGGGTCCCTTCCTTTTCCGAAATGAACCCGAGTGTCGTTGAAATTCAAACGCCAGCATAATTCCATTTCACTGCTTTAATTTCAAAGTTCACTTTAAGTATTCATAGCTGGCTACAATAGATTACACAAGCACAAATTAAGAGTGCGAGTTTTGTTACCGTATTTTAGCTTACCTGTGACTGCAGCTCAGCTTGGTACGTACTAAATTTTACTATTGTTCATTGTACAGAATCGTTTAATTCAAATTCAAAGTTAAATCTCTTCTTTCTAAATTGCGAAGATTCATGTAGCTTTAGAAATGATTGTTGAGGTAGTCCAAGACTAACTGTATTTCGATGTGCTTCAGAAAGAAAGCTCACTATTAACTTCAGTCACTAAATTAACTTTCGATTTTCCGGTTTTATTAATTCTTTTGCTAAATTACGTCAGAGTGTAGCGAAATTTATTACTTCTGACAAACTTTCAGTTTTCACACTACACGTATCAACCTTCAGTTGCCACGCTTCTAGTGCTAATTATATGTGTAATAACCTTTTCTTTTCAGTTACTATAGCAATTGTCCTTAGGACTGGCGACCGTGATTTCCCCCAAATCTCAAATATCTAATTACTGCTAGTTAATTGTTGACGTAACGGCCGCACATTCACTTTCTTTATTAACTTGACCCCTTTTCAAAATTTATTTCCAACAGTTTCATTTGCATTTTTCCTTTCATTTAGATGTAACCCTTTCCTCCCTCTTTACCGACAGATTAACTTCGGTGACGATTGCTTTTCCCAAATTCCCATTAGGTACACGCGGTTTAATTTTTCACTGTCATTAAGGTCGATAAGTGAGGGGGAGGTTACACGTGGCGACCTGGTGACAGGACAATCTTCAAATCTGAGGTTGTTCTGGACACGAATTTTGCATTGTGCAAATCTCGTAACAAAGTACTGGTTACGAGATGGTCGGTACGTCAGCGAGAATATTAGTGTGAGGAATCCTAATTAGATTTGAGATTTGGCATTCATATTGAAAATTATTAAAATGAGTGAAGGCAACAATTACCAAAATTTGGTAGGCTTGGATAAGGAACAATCGGTCGAACAGTGGGAAACGCGCACCGCGGTACCCATTGTTCAGGGGCAGGCGGCTAGCATGAAAGACGCGACCGCCGAAACGCAACAAAGAGTAGAAATGGAATTCCACACTTTAGAAAATGTTTCGGAGTCGGAAGTGAAAATCAAATGTGAATCCCTTGATGGCAAATACGGGGGGACAATTAAAGAGGAAGCCGCTACGGAAGTAAAACCGATAGTTTCCGGGAATTTTACTGATTTATTGAATGTTTTGATTAACGAAATCAAGAGTCAATCGGCCAAGCAAGAAGCTCAGTCTGAAAAAATTGAACGAAAGCTAGACAGTCACAACAAAGCTATTAATGTTGTTAACAACAATGTTGGAGTTGTTAACACAAAAGTTGATAAAATCAAAGAAGATATTGTTGTGATTAATACCGAAATCGGTAACCTTAAACAGGAAATGATAGGCGTTCAGGCGGAAATTGCGAGCATAAATACTCGTTTTTATTCCGAAATTAGCAGAATCGAGAAAAGTGTAGGAGAATCAGTTGCTCCGATCATCGAGAATAAGGTGACGGAACAAATTCAATTAGTGAAAAGAGAGGATCAAAAGAAGGTGGAAACTTTAAAGGCTTTAGTATCCGAAGTAGATACCAAAGTGACGAAGCAGGCTAATACCTGCGAAGAAAAAAAAAGGGAAGTAGAAACGCTTGCGACAACCACTTGCCAAGTAATTACGAGAGTGTCGGAATTAGAAAAGAAACTTGACGAAAAACAGAGCTATGTGCCAATCTATGCACATAGTTCGGAATTGTTGACGAAAGAAGAGCGGTTCGACCCCTTGAAAAAAGGCGGTATACACGCGACGGATTTCATTAAGAATTGTGAAAGAGTTTTACCCAGATCATGGACTAATGAGAGAAAAATTAATGCGATTATTGATGTGTTGGCTGGTGATGCCAAGCGTTGGGGCTTAAACCTCAACATTACGAACCTGACTTTTGACGAATTTAAAAATTTGTTTCTGGCTGAATACTGGTCAGAGCAAAAACAGCAAAGTGTCTGGCGCGAATTTGTCGTATCGAGGCCTTTCGATGCGAATTCTCGCGGTTCGATGAAGGAGTTTTGTGAGGGCTGGATCCGCAAGTTGGAATATTTGCGTGATCGCCGCACGGAATCCGAAATAGTCTGGGAACTCTACAAAAAGCTTCCAGATGATACAAAACGCTACGTAGGAAGCAATTACAGGACAATAAATGATTTCCTGGAAGGAGTGGAGGACGAGGACAATTGGCGCAATAATCGCGAGAGTGGTAGAGGCCGTGGTAACAACAACGGGTACCACAGCAACCACAACAACGATAACCATGGGAATAATGCATACCGCAACCATGGCAGCAATAACAATAATGGTTCGGACCGTAATAACAATCGGTACAATGCAAATAATATCAGGAATGACGGAAACCAATATCGTACTAACGTGATACGGGCTTCACAGAATAGTAATAACGCCAGAGGGTGTGATCAGCCACCTCAGCAGCATCCGGGGACCGTATCTGCTGGGACGAGACAGGGAAACCATTAGCCGCGCCGGTGAGGGGCCGACCGGGCGTGGAGAAATTTTGGCGGCCCAATAACAGGAGAAAACCCAGGTGTCGTCGTTATGAAAATTCCGTGTGGAATAATCAACGGCGGGAGAGTGTGCCAGTGTTGAGAGAAAGGAGTGCGCCCACAAGTAGTAGATCAGCTGTATACACAGCAGTAGAAAATACGTTCACTGTCAGTGAGAATAATTTAAGTAGTGTTCCGGAAATCGATTATAAAGTGGCAGCTGTAATACCCACAGCGGAACTGGAGATTGAGTTTAAGAATGATTCGCAATTGTTGAGAGAAGATCAGATGTCGGATAACACGTCCGTCATTGAGCGAGGAGATGCAGAGAGGGATGAGGTCTGGTTAAGGCAGTTCGGTCGCTTATACGACGAACTAAGAGATTATAGGGGCCTGTACGGTAGAAGTGTTTATGGGGAGCGCGGGCAGGATTTGCCGCGTTTCGTCCCACAGGAAGATAGTATTTGTGAAGTGATAGAAAGTTCTGGCCCTAACCGGCAGACTTTACTAGAAATAGTTGATGTTAATGGGGAGCACGAGCAAGATTCGTCGTGTTTCGTCCCGCAGGAGTTGGATGTTGAAGTAGTAACGGAACGTTCTGGCCCTAACCGGCAGACTTTACCGAAAGTTTTAGTGGTAGAAGTAGCCGACCCATCCGACGCAAAACTCCAGTTTAAACATTGCGGAAGTATTGAGGAGAAAGATTACGAGAATTTTAGTGATAGCCGGACACGATTGGTAGAAAAGCATGTGGATTACAGCGTGTATGAGGTTAGAGCTGACATTATACGGTCAGACGATGGCAGTGTGGGTTGCGCAGATCCAGAGGAAGTAATTGCAGAGACTACTGGGCACATTCCTCCACGTAGATTGGCAGATGAGATCAATCTGGCCAAAGAGGAATCAACGAAGGTGACAATTAGTGAAGTGATAGCAAAGCAACACTCACTAGTTGACGAGTTACAGGAAAAGGTTTCGGTATTGGAGGCGAAGCTACAGACTAAGCCTCAGGACAAACGTGTTGAAATTAAAACTGTATGTGAACAGAGGCTGAAAAAGCCGCCAGATAAGCCGGTTTTAGGATCAAAGCCGGATGGTTTTTTCTGGAATGACCTGGATGTAGACGAGGATTTACTGTGGGAAAATAAAGAAACAGTCGAAGACAAGTGTAGACAGATAGTAGTGTCTGTTAATATGCACGACCTACAACTAAACGTGTTGATTGACACCGGTGCAGAATTGAGTGCTGTATCTGGGAAAATATTTGAGTTACTGAAAGACAGACCTGGCATCGTAGTTATGCCAGTAACAGGAGTGAAAATTATCGGTGCTACTGGGAAGGCCAGTAAACCGGTCACAAAACAGATTTTTGTCAACTTCGAGATATGTGGGGCACGATTTGAACAAGAGTTTGTCGTCGTGCCAGACTTGACTACGGAAGTAATTATCGGGTTAGATTGGTTATTAAAGTACCGTGCAGTGATTAATTGCGAAAGCAAAACTTTGACATGTACGTCACAAGATAAAACAATAGTAGTTAGTTTTGACGAGGCAGGAGATTGTGTGCATAGGCAACACCAGCCTATACACATTGTTAACTGGCCGGATGCTATTGACGTAGGTATGAATTTGAACTACTGTAATGTGAGGAATCTCGGCATTGACAATAGTGTAGAAACTGCATTGGAAAGTATTGTAGACGGTGTATCAAACGTAACACACGAACAAAGACGAGGACTGTATGAAGTAATAATGAAGAATAAGAGTGTGTTTTCAGACAAACCGGGACTTGTGGAAGGATATAAATGCAAGTTGCATGTGATTCCGCATGAACCATTCTTCGTGAGACCGTATGCTATACCGCTGTCCAAAAAGGAAGCAGTGCAACGGGAGATAGATAAGATGATCGAATGGGGAGTGATTGAAAGAAGTACGAGTCCATATAATAACGGTTTGGTCATTGTAGCAAAACGGGATGGTAGTGTGCGTATTGTGATTGACGCACGCACGTTGAATAGGGTCGTTCAACGTGAAACAGACAGACCAGAGAGTATGGAGGAGATTTTGCAACGTTTTCATGACGTTAAATTCATGACTAGCCTCGATCTGACGGCTAGTTACTGGCAAATAGAACTCGAAGAAGAATCTAGGCCATACACCGCCTTCTTGTTTGCGGGCAGGTGTTATCAGTATAGAGTACTGCCGTTTGGACTTAATATATCTGTGTCCGTATTCATCAGGGCCCTAGATAAAGTGCTAGGACCGGCTTTGAGTTCAAGATTAAATGTATATATTGACGACCTATTGTTGGCCAATGTCACTTGGCATGACCATTGTGACCTGCTAGATGAAGTTTTTAGAGCATTGCGCCGTGGCGGAATGACTCTAAAGCTAAGGAAATGCGAATTTGTGAAGCAGGAACTGAAGTTTTTAGGGCATGTAATTACCACTGCTGGTATTACGAAGGACCCAGAGAAACTAGAGGCAATAAGGAATTGTCCTCCACCCAAGTCTAGGAAACAGTTAAAAAGTTTTCTAGGGCTAACAGGATTTTACCGTAAATTTGTAAAAGGACAAGTGTTTAATGATGAAAATTTGAATAACCTCTTACGCAAAAATGTTCCGTTTGTGTGGACTGACGGGTGTCAGGCCGCTTTCGAGAGATTAAAAGACGAGTTGTTAAGATCTAACATACTATTTCATCCTGATTTATCACTACCCTTCCATCTGGGAACGGATTCGTCGAATTACGGGGTGGGGGTAGAACTGTTCCAAGAAGTTGGTAAAGGAGAGGATAAGGAACACCGGACGATAGCGTTCGCGAGTCGAACTTTATCAAAAAGTGAGAGAAACTACACGATTTCTGAGAAAGAGTGTCTCGCTATTGTGTGGGGATTCAAGAAGTTCAAGGGTTACCTATGGGACCGTAAGGTGATTATTCATATGGACCATAAGGCGCTCACTTATCTGAAGGATTGTAAACTACTTCACGAAAGACTGACTAGGTGGTCGCTGTATTTACAGCAATTTAACTATGACATCTGTTACGTAAAAGGGACCGACAATTGCGTTGCGGATGCGCTGTCGCGGTTGCCCGAGTCTAATCAAGATGTATTGAAAGAGGAGTCAGATGGAGTGGTCAAATTATACTATTTTAAAGAAGTTGAGGGACGCAAATTAATAGTGAACATATGTAAGAATCTACGTCGTCATCAGAACGAGGATGGTTGTTTAAATATGGTGAAAACCCGATATGACGAAAGGAGTCCAGAAGGAGAGAAATTAAGGAAGTATTACAAGATATACGATAATATCTTGTACATACGTAAAGGTGAAGATAGTAATATTTAGCGGGTATGCTGGCCCACCAAATACGTCACGGAAATAATAGACTACTACCATTTGGCGTATGGTCACTGTGGACCAAAGAAATGTACGGAAAAGCTGAGTGAAGTAGTGCATTTTAACAACATGTTTAAACGCGTTACTGACAGAGTGAAAACTTGCCATTTATGTCAGAAGGTGAAGGTTACCAACTGTACGAGTCGTGGTCCCATGAAAAGTATAAGGCCTAACGACACCTTTGAATTACTGTGCGTGGACTTGTACAGACCTTTGCCCAAGTCATCAGGAAACTTTGCCTACATCTCAGTAGTGCTAGAAGCTTTTTCCAAGTTCATCAAACTATACCCGATTAGGAAAGCTACAGCCAAAGCGGTCTATAGCAAGCTTGTGAACGATTATTTTGTTCATATTGGCAAGCCCAAGGCGATTCTATCAGACAATGGGGCACAATTCACTTCTAAGTTGTGGAATGAAGGCATGGAAAGTAATGGGGTCAAAGTGATCCATATTTCAGCTTACTGTCCGGCTGGAAATCCCGCTGAGAGATATATGCGCGAGCTAGGCCGACTTTGCCGTACCTATTGCCATCACAACCATAGGGCATGGGGCAAATATGTAGCAATACTTGAGAGAATTATGAACACCTTGAGACATGAATCGACGGGATTTTCTCCAGAGGAAATCCTGTTAGATGACAGAAGTAAAAGTTTAGTGGAAGAGATAATCAAATTCCCTCCACGGATTGACATTAGTATTGGTATGAAAAAAGATCGTTTGCGAGAAGTAATGAAGCTAAAAACCGATGCTCACATACGTCGTCATGACGCTAAAGCGCGTTTTGCTAAGTTTGCAATCGGAGACTTAGTACTTGTAAAAGCTCATGAGAAATCGAGCGAGATAGACAATGATATCTCTAAATTTAAGTTTGTTTATAATGGACCATATAAAGTCATTGGTATACCTCACACAAATGCTTATTGCTTAGAGTATCCAAGCTCTGGAAAACGATTAGGTATACGGAATATTGTTGACTTGAAATTGTACCAACCTAGGATTGATTAATACCACAGAATGGGTAATTTGTACAGTATGTAATATAGGGTGTAAGATTTAAGGATGTGCCATGTTGCGATGCTTTTGCCTGACCTAGAGGTCATTAAAGAACTTGTAATTAACAAGTAATTAATTTTTGATTAGACGTTTTAACCAATCGAAAAATCCAAGCTGCTAGTTTAAGTTTTCAGCTGAGTCACAGTAGATTAACGAATGTAAATATGATTTTGTAACTAGATGTAAGATTTAATGAATGTGTAATTTACTAGTCATTGCCGATGTACTTAGACGCTGTTTTAAGTTTCAGGCTAGTACATGCGTGTGATGATGGACAGTGTTGAGTTATCCACTGTGATAGGGTTAATGGACTCCTTGAGATTACTCGGGAGTGAGTTTTTCCCAAAGAATTCAGTGAAACGGACGTTCTGGAAATGCCGTTGCAAGGGCGAATGAGATCAAGCGTGCCGCACAGGCGGGCGCAACAATACTAGCGAGGCGGAGCCGCTGTCGGCTCTTGTGCCGCTGTAGGCTCTCCGTGCCGCTGTCGGCATTCTTTGTACTTGCCAGTACGGAAGGTGGAGCTGTTTTTCTTCCCAGACAGCTGATGTGAAAGAATTCTACTGTCAATATTTATGTTTTTGTCGATCTGCTGTATATTATTTTCTTGTTTAGCGTTAAGTGCACACCCAAGACGAGAATATTAATTATGAAAAGTTTATATAAAATACGTAGTCTATGTAATTAATTATTAATTTGCGTATTTCGATATACCTGTTTTCTATGACCATGTAATCTGATTAATTTTGTAAACAGTATTCCATTTCTTGATACTGCTAGGAATTTTGATTTTTAGAATAGCTAAACCATTTTCTATATTCTCTATGAATTTTAATATGTTGTCAACCTGTTTTATTTTGTGCAAGATGACAGAGTGGAATAAGATTAGGAGTGTCTCCACTCAATTATTATCGTCTAAAAATTGGTTTACGGTTAATTAGACGAATGCTAAATTTTGTTGATGTTTTGAGCATATGCATTTCCGCTGTTTCTTTTTTGGGACATTTTCTGAGTCTGTTTAGGTTACACGAACATCCTCAGACAATGTGGGGCACGTGTAACGCCGGAAATGCATATCCTCCTATTTCCATCTATTGTACTATAAATTTGTTTTCCTTATTTTTGTTACCTGAATATATAACATTTCTGTGTCTTCGTATATTGTAATTGTTTTACTATATATATATATATATATATATATATGCATTTATGTCGATGTATAATTGGTTTGTTTCGTAAATATTATTTGCATTTTTACGCTGGGTCTTGCCTAGGGAAAACTGCTATCGAACGATTACATCGATCGGTTGTGTGAGCAATCAAAGTGTGTAGGAGCAGCATGTCATTGCGCTCGACTTGCGATGATAGTTTCTGACATGGTGTCGCGGACGGGAAGCATTAGCTGGCGCACATCAAGAGCCCGTTTCGCCTGGTGACCGTGTCGAGAAGAAGGCGCGCCAACATCCAGCTTCTGCAACAGCGACGGCCGACAATGAGTGACTGTCGCCACCTCCTCGATCGACGGCTTCAAACCTTCAATCAACCAACAAGGAAGACTAAAAGCACGTAAAGTTTCAGAACTGTATGGCAGACCTCAGCTTTTCAAATTGTTCCATTTGCCTCGCAAAATTACAGCAACTTAGCATGAACCTTTGTTGCTCATTGTCCCAATTGCATTGCCAAGCAGGGTCCCTTCCTTTTCCGAAATGAACCCGAGTGTCGTTGAAATTCAAACGCCAGCATAATTCCATTTCACTGCTTTAATTTCAAAGTTCACTTTAAGTATTCATAGCTGGCTACAATAGATTACACAAGCACAAATTAAGAGTGCGAGTTTTGTTACCGTATTTTAGCTTACCTGTGACTGCAGCTCAGCTTGGTACGTACTAAATTTTACTATTGTTCATTGTTCAGAATCGTTTAGTTCAAGTTCAAAGCTAAATCTCTTCTTTCTAAATTGCGTAGATTCAAGTAGCTTTAGAAATGATTGTTGAGGTAGTCCAAGACTAACTGTATTTCGATGTGCTTCAGAAAGAAAGCTCACTATTAACTTCAGTCACTAAATTAACTTTCGATTTTCCGGTTTTATTAATTCTTTGGTAAATTAAGTCAGAGTGTAGCGAAATTTATTACTTCTGACAAACTTTCAGTTTTCACACTACACGTGTCAACCTTCAGTTGCCACGCTTCTAGTGCTGATTATATGTGTAATAACCTTTTCTTTTCAGTTACTATAGTAATTGTCCTTAGGACTGGCGACCGTGATTTCCCCCAAATCTCAAATATCTAATTACTGCTAGTTAATTGTTGACGTAACGGCCGCACATTCACTTTCTTTATTAACTTTACCCCTTTTCAAAATTTATTTCCAATAGTTTCATTTGCATTTTTCCTTTCATTTAGATGTAACCCTTTCCTCCCTCTTTACCGACAGATTAACTTCGGTGATGATTGCTTTTCCCAAATTCCCATTAGGTACACGCGGTTTAATTTTTCACTGTCATTAAGGTCGATAAGTGAGGGGGAGGTTACAAAGGCTGCACAGTTTGTCTCCCAAATCGTTTATATAGATAAAGGACAAAAAAAGGCCTGTAACACTACCTTGAGGAACGGCAGAAATCGCCTTTGTTTTACTCGATGACTTTCCGTCAGTGACTACGAACTGTGACATCTGACAGGAAATCACAAATCCAGTCACATAACTGAAACGATATTCCATAAGCACGCAATTTCCATAGAGCCACTTGTTTGATACAGTGTCAAAAGCCTTCCGGAAATCCAGAAGTACGGAATCGATCTGAAATCCATTGAATAGCACTCAACACTTCATGGGAATTAAGAGCTAGTTGCGTTTCACAGGAACGTTGTTTTCTAAACCCATGTTGACTGTGTGTCAATAGACCGTTTTCTTCGAGGTAATTCATGGTGTTCGAACACAATTATGTTCCAGCGTCGTGCTGCATATCGACGTTAACGATATCGGTCTGTAATTTAGTGGATTACTCTTACTACCTTTCTTGAATATTGCTGTGAGCTGTGCAACTTTCCAGTCTTTGGGTAAGGATCTTCCGTCGAGCGAATGGTTGTATATGGTTGTTAAGTATGGAGCTAATGCATCAGCATAATCCGAAAGGAACCTAACTGGTCTACAATCTGGACCAGAAGACTTGCTTGTATTAAGTGTTTTAAGTTGCTTCACTACTCCGAGGATTTTTACGTTTCCGTTACTCATGTTGGCAGCCGTTCTCGATTCGAATTCTTGAATATTTACTTGAAAGGGTACAGTACCGCCCGAGATT